>NC_046171.1:45208823-45508823 GCF_011064425.1 Rattus rattus
TGATAAGTGGCTATTAGCCCCAAATGCTTGAATTACCCTAGTTACTAGAACAAATGAAACTCAAACGGATGATCAAAATGTGAAGGCTTCACTCCTTCTTTAAAGGGAACAAGAACCTTGAGGAAGAGGCAAAAGATTAAAACAGAGACTGAAAGACACCCATTCAGAGCCTGCCCCACATGGCCCATAAACCACCCAATTAGACAAGATGGATGAAGCAAAGAAGTGCAGACCGACAGGGCGGATGTAGATGTCGATCCTGAGAGACACAGCCAGAATACAGCAAATACAAGCGAATGCCAGCAGCAAACCACTGAACTGAGAGCAGGACCCCCGTTGGAGAATCAGAGAATGAACTGGAAGAGCTTGAAAGGGTTCGGACCCCCATATGAACAACAATGCCAAGCAACCAGAGCTTCCAGGGACTAAGCCACTACCTAAAGACTATACATGGATTTGACCCTGGACTCTGACCTCGTGGGTAGCAATGAATATCCTAGTAAGAGCACCAGTGGAAGGGGAAGCCCTGGGTCCTGCTAAGACTGAACCCCCCATGAACTAGACTGTGGGGAGGCGGCAATGGGGGAGGGTGGGGAGGAACACCCATAAGGAAGGGGGGAGGAAGGGGATGTTGCCCGGAAACCGGAAAAGGGAATAACACTCGAAAAGTATATAAGAAATACTCAAGTTAATAAAAAAAAATAAAAAAATTAAAAAAAAAAAAAAAGTATTTTCTCGCATTTTTCCCAGTGCTAAATCTGTGAATATACCTGCACCGTTTCCTCAGGAAATGACATTCTAAAAACCCCAGGGGCTAAGTGAAACCCTAGATGATACTAGCCTATACAGACTATGGCTTTTCTTGTAATACATATTTATGATAAACAGTTTATAAATAAGGTGCTGTAAAAATAAACAACTAATAATAGAATCAGGAAATTAAAATAATGCAAATGCGGTGTTTCTCAAAATACCTTGCTACACTGAAATCTTAATGTTAATATATAGGGTTTTTTGTAAGTTGAGAACTCTCAGTTTTTTTTTACCTAGAGAAGAACTTTGTGAGTATTCTTTTGCATACTTGAACTGCCAATATCATTACTATTATACTTTGGGGCTGTTATTAAGTAAAGTAAGGTTCTTTTAACACCAGCATTGTAACACGCAATGATCTGATAATACACAGAGCTGCTAGGTGGCTGACAGGCAGGAGGATCTACACATGGATGTCGTGTAAGCGATGAGTGATAGTCTGTGAGATAGCACACCATGCATCTCAGAAAAACACACTCCTAAAACGATGTGATATCTTTGGAATTTTCTACTTAATATTTCTGGACAATGGTCGACCTTAGGTAGCTGAGCCCATGGAAGCTAAAACCATAGATCATGGGAAAGCACTGTCATTTTAGCAGTTCTTACGTCCACTGCGGCTGCACTCTCTCAGAATATCATCTGATGGCTGAAGCTGCACCACCAGCCTCTACTGTAAGTCAAGGTCAGTGAGAGTGAATGAGGCTTTACTGTAAATTTTAGGTTTCAGGCAAGAGGGAAATCAGATCTCAGGTTGAGACAAAATTACAAGAGGAGGAACGTTTATCAGGTGGCTATGAAATAACATCATGTGGCACATGCATGAGCGTCCTGTGGTTGAATCTGATGTAAGCGGCTAAGGGGTTCTGCGAAATGACTGGGTGAGCTCCGAGGCAGTAAAGGATCTACGACAAGCACGTCTAGGATATTTCACTTCTACGGAATGTTTCATTAGGGAATTGGTGATGGTCAAAAAAATCTTCCTCCTGAGTCTCTCACAGTCAGAAACAAAGTCATCGCTACTGAAAACCAGCCTTTTTTGTTGTTTTGGTGGTTTTGTTTATTTAATGATTGATTGATTGTTTTTGTTGGTGTGTTGCTTACATGCCTGTTTTTCTTCTTCCCCCCTAGAAAGTAAATTCTAAGAAAGCAGGGACCTTGATGCCTAAAAACAGGACCTGTTTCAATGAACATTTTTGACTCAACGCTACTATGGGTATCCACCTTTCAATGAAAAGATAGCTTGCTTAGAAATGAGAGACGGTTACAAGGTTAGCCCAAGAACTGTCCTCTCTTGCTTTCTATCGAATTTAAAAGTCCTAGTGAAGCAGGGGGGCGTGCAGAAGAGAGTTTGCAGGTAAGATCTTTCTCATGAAATACATTCGAAATATCTATGGTTCAGAAACTGAGAGTTTGAGAATACTGACTTTGGAGCCTAACACAGGTAGGGCCAAAGGGGAGGAGTGAGGAGAAAGAAACAATTGAAGAATAGAAGGAGAGGGACAGAAAGCTAAACGTCATCTGGGGAAACTGAGAAGCCCAAATCCCCATAGCATCATGGCAAATGTTGTTGACCAATCAGGCAAGAAATTTCATTTTTATTTCCAAGGTAATAGGGAGCCAAAGAAGAGCTTTTGAGATGTGAAGTCATTGACATCAGGGATTGCTTTATAGGCCACATTCGGAACTGATTTTAAAAGCAAGGGGAGAGTACCATTATCATCATAGAAAATATGTTTTTTTTTTATATGTGAGGACAACATTAACCCCCACTGCAAAGTTAGGCTATTATTCCTATTCTACTGTATCACCAGAAGTTGAAAAAATTGCTTCTACAACAAATATGAAATGGCTGTGTTGGGCAAACCACAAGTATTAAATCCAGGAAACAGAAATTGGCTTTCAATATTTGTAATATAAAAAATAGAACGGTTTCTTTACTTTTCCCCAATCTTAATAAATCTTTAACTTCTCTCTAAGATTTTTTTCTTCTTATCTACTTTGCTCTGTAAGTTTTCAAGTCCTACAGGAGACCAATGTGTCTGAATGACTTTTCTCTAGGGCGTGATGAGAGAAAAAGGGAATCAAATATAACTTCGCTTTGGTACCTCGCTTCTGCAGTCCTCTGGAAGTTCTGCATTCTCCCTTTTTGGGCAGGGTCGTTGAGGTTTAGGTAAGTGGTTGAGTGTAAAGTTTAAACAAAGAAAAGTAAACCACAGAGCATTCCAACATATGCATTGCAAACATTACAGTACAGAGCAGTGACCCGTGAGCTGTCACTTAATGGGTGCCCATGTATGAGAGCTTCCCATGTATTATTTATAGTTCTCCAGTAGTTTAAAGAAGGCAGCCAGCCTCGGGACCTCCCCTCTCTTCCCTACTTCCCTCGTCTCCCAGAATCTGGCTAAACTGTGGTCATACTAACACTTCTGTAATAATTATTTTGAAATGTAAAAAATTAGTGAGCACCAAGGTATGGAAGTATTCATTATCAATACAAAATACTGGTTCCGATTATGACTCAGTTGTTAGTTATGTCCTAAGTGTTTGACGTAATTACCTATTGAATCCTTCTCAGTTTTTAGTATGGTCAGATCATCATCACTTACAGCTGATGAGGAATAATCTCCTGCAGATCCTCATGGGCCCTGAACCCCATCCTCCATCCCACTACAGATAGATTGCTTCCCTCATAGCTACTGTTCCACTTGATTTCATTGGTAATGGGTCTTTCCATCTAGACCAGTGTTTCGCTACCTGTGGACTGTGATCCCTTTGAGGGTTGATCCTTTCCCAAGGGTCACATATCAGGTGTCCTAAATAAGTTATTTATATTGTGTTTCATAGCAGTAGCAAAATTACAGTTATGAAGTAGCAGCAGAAACGATTTTATGTTTGGGGTGGTCACTACAACATGAGAAACTGTGTGAAAGGGACAATGCATTGGGAAGGTTGAGAGACACTGCTCTAGAATCTTGTAATGAGAGCTGGGCCATCATTGTGTCTGAGCCTGTCATGTAATAGACGAGGGAACCATGGTCTAGAGTGTTTGAGTGACCGGTGAGATGTCATCTGGAGACAGCTCTGGGAGCAAAACTAAGACCCCCCCCCGTTTATATTTTCATTAAATTGGTTGGGAATAAATCATTTTAAGATTATCATTTTTTCCCATAAACTAATGAATCAGTGTGGTAAAGTTACTAGCCTCTTTTGAAAGCTGTTAAATGTTGTCAACATGCTCCAATTCGAATCATGGAGGCATAGACTTAAGGCAGAGCCCAAGGCTAGACATTCAGCCTCTACAGCAGCTCTCAAAGGGCAGAGAGTCGAGGGAGAATTCTCCTCAACACAAGTAAATGTGGTCCACATTTCACTGCATTCTGAAGATACAGCAAAAAAGATACAGCAAAATGTAGTGGATTTTCAATGTCTATACTGCTTCCCACTGAAGCTCTTGTTTCTGGATGCAGCAAACACTGAGTGAAGGTTACTGACTAGAGTGGCCATACCGCCAAAGCAGAATTATGGATAGGGAGTCAATTAATAGCTACACAGATGTCGGAAGTCTGTATACACATGAGCACCTACTCATATGACCTTAGTATACTTTGAGAGAAGCGTGCCGTCCTGGTACACAGGGACCAAAATAAAGGTAAGCAAAAACAGTACACACACATCTCATGGACACCTGGCCAATGCCCTTTTACACTGAATGGAGTTGTTTTTTTTCCACACTAACTCAAGAAGCAGAATTCATGCTGGAAGTAAACAATTAGTCTGACAAAATGGTATTTGCTAGTTACCCATACAAGGCCCGTGTATCTCCACATTCAGTTTGTAATAGTTGAAATTGGTTGTTGACTGGACGGGTGCTTGAGTCGCCCTGGAGGCAAACCTCTGTGAATATTTGTGAGGGATTATGTCAGGAGAGCTTC
Organism: Rattus rattus; assembly: GCF_011064425.1. Taxonomy (NCBI): domain Eukaryota; kingdom Metazoa; phylum Chordata; class Mammalia; order Rodentia; family Muridae; genus Rattus; species Rattus rattus. Next base: position 45,213,572 of record NC_046171.1, read on the forward strand.
TGCTTCTGGGAACGTGTATACAGGATTCATTGAGGTTGGACGAACATCCTCAATGTGGACAGCACTGTTCCATGGGTTGGCGTCCCGGACCGAATAAAAAGGAGAATTTTAGCTAAGCAAGGCATTGTTCTTTCTCAGCTTCTCAACGGCAGATGCAATGTGACCGTAGAACCATCTGCTTGAGCTCCCGTCATCATGACACCAGTGCCATGGTGGACCAAAGCCTCAGACTGTGAACTTAAAACACTTCCTTCCATACATTGCTGCTTGTCAGCTATTTTCCTACTGTGGAAGTAGGAAGATAATTAGCTCATTGCTCTCGAGACGATGTTTTCTCACTTTGCTTGAGTGTTATGAAGATATTCTTCCAGTAGCCGAGAATACACAAAACCAAGAAAAAAAAAAAAAAAAAAAAAAAAAGAAAAACCAAGAGGTCACAGCATCATGGTTCCTCAGCAATTTAAGGTACATAAACAAAGCTGGCAGCTCTGTGTGTCGCTTTCTGCTTCTTAGACGCCAGTGCAGTGACATGTACCTGTCCAGCATTCAAGAGAAGCTGTAAGGAAGAGAAGTCATTATCAGGAACAAGCACGGCATGCAACATGGGATATCAGCCAAGACAAAGAGAAAGAAAGCTAGCAAAACTCAAGGGGAGACCTTCCTTGACTGTACTTAAAGAATATATTTAAAACCTTTTATTTAGATAAACACGATAGGAAATTGATTCAGGCAGCCACTGTATTTTATGCCTTTTATTGTGGAGAAATGCATTAATTAATATTTAGGTAAGCTATGATGTGAATGAGTATTTTACTATGAGTTCAGTTCTCCTCAGTAAAGGTTTTAGTAGCCTCTGAGAGGAAAGTAAGAGGTAGGCATTGGGTACTTAAGACTTTGAGTTGTGTATATCAACCCCCCACCCCCATGAGTAGCTCACACCAGCTTTGAACCTTCTGAATAATGTCCCCTCACACTGTGGATTGTTCATTTTAATGGCACGAAGCTTTTAAACATCATTCCCTCCACTGGTCAGTTCTTTTTTTTTTTTTTTTTCCAATCTTTCCAAGTTGTGTGCATACATTCTTGCTTGTGCTTAAATTTTGATTCATTTTCTCTGTTTTCTGCCTGTACTATCAAGTTTTGGATTTTTTTGGGTCCATGTTGAGGTGAGAGTTTCATCCTTCCAAATGTGGATATCCAAGAGCTTGGCCCCTACCCAAGGCTATGATTTTAATGCCTAAAACTGCACATTACATATACAGACATTTAATATATAAATAGCTTAACATTTCTAGATATTCATTTCATTATTCTAGAGGACGATCCTTTATCTCTTAATATTGCCATCATGTATTTCATGTGTTAAAAATTATGAAACACGTTACTTCTCAAGTCTCCCTGTCCAAGTTTTACTGTATTTAAAAACAAAGAAATAGTTTGATCTGTTGCATATTTAAGAATATAATATTTAATTGTATAAAAATGTATTACTACTTTAACTTATGTGTTTATTTAGGTCTGACAACCTTATTTTCAGAATAAGGAGAATAGTTATGATCAAAATATATTGTAGAAAACAGAGGTGAAGGCTCACAGTCAACCATTGAACTGAGAGGAGGAGTTGAACCATTGAGGAGTTAGAGAAAGGACTGAAGGAGCTGAAGGGGCTTGCAACCCCATAAGAACAACAATGCCAACCAACCAGAGCTTCCAGGGACTAAACCACCACCCAAAGAGTACACATGGACAGCCCCATGGCTCCAGCTGCATATGTAGCAGAGGATGGCCTTGCTGGGCACCAATGGGAGGAGAAGCCCTTGGTCCTGCCAAGGCTTGATGCCCCAGTGTAGGGGAATGTCAGGGTGAGGAGGCAAGAAGGGGTGGTTGGTTGCATGGGGGAAAGGGGAAACTGGGAAAGGGGATAACATTTGAAATGTAAATAAAAAAATCCAATAATTTATCAATTGTCTGTCTGTCTGTCTATCTATCTATCTATCTATCTATCTATCTATCTATCTATCTATCTATCAACACAATATATAAAATGAAGACTCATTTCTTAAAATATAAAAGATATATTGTAGAGAGCAAGCCTGAGATGTCCGTGTCCCCCCTCCTCCCCTGCCAACCTGTGCCACGCAGGCCCGGATGGGCAGACCACACTCCATACAATCTCTCCAGGTGCCACATGACACTGGTTGGACACAGCACTTCTGAGAGGATCCCAGACACCGAGAGTCCCTGGGAGACACTAAGGTGAGCAAGTAAGTGGTGGAGAGATGGAGGAGAAAGAGAAGGGAAAGTACGTGTGCACAGTGAAGAAAGCCTGGCCTGTGCTGCCACAGAGGGCCACGTCTTGGTTCATCATCTCGCAGCCCCAGGGGTCTGCTACCATCAAGGGCCAGACAGACATCCCTATTCTGGACTGCCGCCTGGGTACGTGTTGATGTCCTTCAGAGCTGGCCCTGGAGGAGTGAGGACTTGAGAACTGGCCCCACCCATTGCTGGCTTCAGCACTTGGGAGAGAATCTCATGCAGAAAGCACAGTAGAGGAGCCACCCCGAGGGAGTGAGCGTGGGAGAGCTGGTTCTCCAACTTGGCTGCCACGCAGTGGTATGGGAGAAAGAGAAATGCTCTTCCACATCTTCTCTCCCCTCCCCACCTATGGCAGGCAGGAGAACTGGCCCAGGGTCATTGGGACGGGAAAACAGATTCTTGTCTCTCACTGACTGTAGCACATTCGAGAGCAGGCCCTGCACCTTGCCTGGGCAGCACAGTAGAAGTAACTCTCCTGTCAGGGGTGCAAGCAAACAGGCTCTGAGAGCGTGCGCATGGGAGAGCAAGCCCTGACATTTATGCTGTATACAAGGAAGAGATGCTCCCACCCCTGCCACCTACATAGCGTGGGAGAGCAGGCCCTGCACCTTACCTGAGCAGCACAGTAGAGATGGCCCTGCCGGCATGGGCTAGGATGAGCTGACCCTGAGAGCTCGAGAGCAGGGGAGCTGGCCTTGCCCCTTGCTGGCTGCGGCAATGGGTGAGATAGCCCGGGCAGTGTTGGAGTGCTCACTCCAGTGGTGTGAATGTGGGAGAGTTGGCTGACCGGCCAGTTTAGCGTCCACCCAGGCCCAGATCCACCGCTTTGAGTCGGCTCACCGCCACATCTACCCCATCTATGAACTGCTGAAGTGCCTTAAAGGGGCAGGTCGTGCTGTTCAGGATCTCCATGACTCAGGGCAACAACAGGATATCTGAGAGGAGTCCTGGTGAGGAACCAGTATTGACAGTGCAGCAGAAGCCGGAAGCCTCGAACCAGACCAATAACTCATTGCGATGAACAAGTAAAGCAGTATGGACAAAAGCGTATACTGTGGGACACACCGTGACACACCAGACTCCACGACTTCCCTTTTTGTGGAGGGTGGATATGAAGAGGCAGGAAGATAAGTGGGATTGGGGTGCATGATGTGAAATTCACAAAGAATCGATAACAAATTAAAAAAAAAAACCTGCAGTAAAACAAATACAAAACCACCAATGGAATAGTAATAGATTAGTAGGAAAAGGTTAATGTAACAACCAGAGGTGGGCTCTAATCTAAGGTCATTGATTAACAAGGGAACAGTTTACTTTGGGTGACTCAATGTTAAAAGTGAAGACCGCACACTCTACCAATCCCATCCACTCCAGGCTTCAGGATATGAAAATACCCAAGGAAATTAAAATGGTGAACATTGTATGTCATTGTTCTTTACAGTCTTCACAGAAGGCTTCTCACTTCCCTTTACAGGAAAGCCAGACGGAATTTAAGTAACTTTCATGCCTCATGCCTTTTATTTCTCTTAAAAGGAAATGTGTTATAACTCGTAAACAAATTAAGAGTGCACAGGAACACTTTAAATGCCTTTCTTAGGAGCCCATAGAATTTTTTAATGGCTATACTATAACTTCAAAATTAATTCTCTGCAATATATGTGTGGAGTTTAAAATTTCGATCACGTAGATCACACATGCATAGTTTAAAACGGACTGACAGATTCTCGCTATTAACTGTAGGTATAAGCATAGTACACTTCAAACAAAAAATGGCACAACGCTATTTTCCACTGACTTAGTCTCGCTTTTTTAAAACTGCTTGGCATGTAACATTAAAGTCTTCTAATATTTTTAAAGTTTTCTTTCTTACTGCCTTGTTACTTGTTTTATTTTGAAACATAAAATGGGAAAACTTGCCAGAAGGTTTTGAGAGCTTTTCACTCAGTTGGTTAAAATGGAAACACCCTGCATAGCAGCCTTAAAAACATCAAAATGAGAACAGCTTTTAAAAAAAGATACACTGTATACATGTCTGAAACTGTCAAAGAACAAATAAAATGTGCTTAAAAGAGAACCCAGGTGCCAAACACGATTGCATACATACCCTTCAATTTAATTTTAAATTTATAATTACTTTTTAATTTATTGCATTTCTTACAGGTATAATTTTTATTTCTTACTCTATCACATTATCTAGCTTCAGTATTTATTTCAGGTAACTGTTTCGCTGTAACGCTCCTGGGTCTGTAACTGAAGGATTCTAAGTCCCACCACTGAGTTATTGGCACATCCATGGTCATTGTTGCACCGTACACAGTAGCTAAGAGCCTGCATGTCCAGATGGATGGGCTTAAAGGTGAAGTACACAGACAACACAGACATTTACACAGCTGTCAAAAAGCAAAGTCACGATAGTTGGAGGAAAAGCAGTGACACTAGAAACGGTTCTGTTGAGCCAGAATCAGGACACGTTTTCTCTTACATGGAAGCCGTATGTTTTCATGTGCGTTCATGCATCTAAATCTGCAAGTGTAGGTGTGTGTCACGGTACCACGAAACTTTGTTGCCTTTATTTTAAGAAGCGTTTTTGTCAGTTCTTTGAGAATTTCATACAATACACTTTCAATTACATTCACCCCTCATCTGAAGCTCCTCCCACATTCTTACTTACTCAACTTTGTGCTCCTGCTCTTCAAAAAAGCACCCATGGAGTCCAGTTTTCACTCCTCTACTACTCCTGGGATTGGAGCTTGCTCTGGAGCATGCAAAGTATAACCGACTTTCCTCAACCAGCCACAGTCAACTGCCAATAGCTCCTTCAGTCAAGAGAAACTTCATGCCCAATGTCTTTTCCCTGTGCTTAGATTTTTATCTGACTTGGGCTCGAACAGGTCTTGCTCATGCTGTCACAGTCTCTGTGAGTTCAGATGTGTATCTGCCCAGCGGTCCCTGGAAGTTATCCACAACCATCCATCTTACAATCTTTCTGGCCCCCTTTCCCCTGAAACTTGAGAAAAAGGTATATATTGGGTGACAGTATCCCAAATAGACACTATGTGCTACCAAATAAAATCCCAGTATGGGATGGGTTGCTTCTTTTGGCCAGTGAGGGTCCCCTAGACATTTTAACTTTCCAGTAAATGCTAATGCTGCTGGTTGCCCCCCAAGAGCTTGGCAGTAGACCCTTTAGCTAAGTCCACTGCATATTGGAACCACGGTGCGTATTGAAATCTAGCAGGCGCTGGACTGGAAGCTTCACCCCTACCAGCTAGCATGCACAATGTTGGAAGGCTCTAGGCATCGTACCCGAGGAGAAAAACAACCATCAATTCTCAACAAGACATAACCTGTGAGCTACAACAGCCACCTGCCTGGCAAGCTGTGCTCACTGGTGCAGTAATGGCATGGACATGGAGGCGATTACTTTTTTTTTTTTGGGTTGGGTTTAAGGCCTACTCTGCAGGATGAAACTCATACCTGACACTGTCAACAAAGTCAAGAACCTGAGAACCTGAGGCTAGATTAGTCATGGGCCCTCTGGAAAAACCCACTATTATTATTCTGCTAACTGAACATATTAATAAGCTAACCCTAATGAGATATTGTGATACCCATAAAGTAGCTCATTGCTCACACCTCCTCAGAAAAGCTTCTTGCAGTAAATGGATACTTTAAGTTACTCTTGAGGATACCAGGTGCCTTCAGGATATGCGACCACATGATAAAGTTATTTTTGAAAGAGTTTAAGTATAAAATATCATATACTGCAATAGACCTTTGTTTCTTCATACCCCTTACTTCTGCTCTTGCTGGACTGACAGGAGCTTAGCGGGAAGTAGTGGGAGTGGCCAGTAGACCATGTTCTGTCTTAAGTGAAATTGAGAGATATGTATGATTTCCGTCCTACTTGGTTCAGAGAAATTGCTTTTCTTGACCAATTTTTTTTTCCCTTTATTGTCAAGCTAGAACCTGGGAGCAGTTACCCAGGTACTTCCACTCTGACATGAAGACAATGGGAAGTGTTTCCAGTTTTTCCATGGATATTAACTATCCTGATTTAGGGTGAGAAGTCATGACAGAGATTCATGCCATTCTGTATCTTTATTACTATATTTTTAAATTATTAAACTAAAAACATTTCTCTGTGTGATATGTGTAAGTGCATGGTGTGTGTGTATGTATGTGTGTGTGTCTGTATGTGTGTGTGTGCATGGTGTGTGTATGTGTGTGTGCATGGGGTGTATGTGTGTATGTGTGTGTGCATGGTGTGTGTATGTGTGTGTGCATGGTGTGTGTGTGTGTGGTGTGTGCATGGTGTGTGTGTGTGTGTGTGTATGGTGTGTGTGGTGTGTGCATGGTGTGTGTGTGTGTGTGTGTGTGTATGGTGTGTGTGCATGGTGTGTGTGTGTGTGTGCATGGTGTGTGTGTGTGTGTGCATGGTGTGTGTGTGTGTGTGTGTGTGCATGCATGCATGCATGTGTGTGTGTGTGTGTGTGTGTGTGTGTGTGTTATGTCCATGTCTGAGTGACCTATGATGCACATGTAGAGGTCAGAGGACAACCTTGGGTATCAGACATTACCTTCCACCTTGTTTATTGAGACAGAGTCCCTTGTTCATGAATGGCAGCCTAGCCAGCCCATGAGGTTCCAGGTATATTCCTGTCTGATTCTCATCCTGTCACAGGAGGACCAGGATTACAGACACATGTCACTATACACAGACTTACAGGTGTTATGGGGACCCAAACCCAAGTCTTTATGATTGCGTACCAACTACTATTCCCTCTTAACTATCCCTAGTCTGTAGTTAAAAGAGAAATCACATTTTATGTACTTTTAGATATAATGACTTAGCTGGTGTTCTACTGCTGTGAAGAGACACCAGGAGCACAGCAGCTCTTATGAGGAAAGCGTTTAGTTGCGGTTTGCTTCCGGGCTCTGAGGTTTAGCCCCTTATAAGCATGGCAGGAAGCATGTTGGCACAAAGGCAGACTTGGTGCTGGGGAGGCAGCTGAGAGTTCTAGATCCAGATTAGCAGGTAGCAAGAAGAGCCTAAAGTGGGTCTGGCTTAAGCACTTGAAATACCCAAACCCACCCTCAGTCAGTGATATACGTCCTTCAACAGGGGGCCACACCTACTCCAACAAGGCCACACCTACTCCAACAAGGCCATATATTTTAATAGCGTTACTCCCTGGTGACCAAGCACAGAGATTTATGAGCCTATGTGGGCCATTCTTATTTGAACCACTGCATTCCACTTTCTGGTTCCATTGTCTTGTAGCCACGTCACAATGCAAAACCGCACTCAGTCCAACCTCAAGAGCCCCCAAGGTCTATCACAGTCTCAACGCTGTTTGACGGTCCGAAGTCTCCTGTAAGACTCATGGTGTATCTCTGAATGGCAACCTCCTGAAAGATAAAAATAAAAAATCAGATCCCACACTTTCAACACACAGTGGCGCAGAATATACATCACCATCCCAAAGGGGAGAAAAGGGAGCGCGGCAAGGAAATAAAACACCGGAACACAGCAAGGCTCCCTGCTCCCAAACTCCAAACTCTGCATCTCCACGTCTGATGTCAAGGCACTTCATATCTCCAAATCCTTTCAGCTTTGGTAACTGTAAAACACTTCTCTCTTTTAGGTTGGACCCACACCCTGCTAGCAGCTCTCCTTGGCAGGTGTCCCATGACTCTGGAATCTCCAACATCGTGGAGTCTCCAGCATAGTCCAGGCTTTATCTTCACAGCTTCATGCGACAGCCTTTCTGGGCCTCCATGCAGGAAAACCCCTGCCACATGCCTGGTCTCAGTGGCATATTTTAGCGATGGATAGGGATTCTACAACTCGTTTCTCCTATTCTTGACTCAAGCCAGAAGGATGTGGCAAAAGCTGCCAAGATCTTCTGCTTTCTAGGGCTGAAACATCACTCTCTTGTACAAATACACTTTCACCCGTTCTCTGTTCTCTAAACTTGGCTGTCCTGGAACTTGCTCTTTAGACCAGGCTAGCCCTGCACTCTGCGATCTGCCTGCCTTTGCTCCCTGAGTGCTGGGGTTTGAGCACCACCGTGTCTAGCCGCGAGCTTTTATTTTAATTCTTCTTCACAAGCAGAAAATTCTGTTGGGTGGGGTCTTGTCCTAAGGTTATCGTTTCCTTTATTCCATTTAGCATCAGGCATTTATTTAATCTGTTTATCTTCTTGAGCGCAGGATTTAGCTCCATCATGCTTCCTGGTGCCTAGTTTTCTTCTTAAACTATACATTTTGCGTTTTTTTCCTTGCCCAGCTTGCTTGTTATTTATTTATTTATTTATTTATTTGTTTGTTTGTTTATTATTTTTAATTGTTTTGGACAAGGCCAGAAAACTGCCACAGTTTTCACCAAAATATTACAAATTTGCTCTCTAGGCCACATATTAATAGTCCTCTCTTTTGGAACCTCTTGAGTCAGGCCCTCACAGTTCAAATCCCCCTCAGCAGGTTCTGAGTCTTCCACACCTCTACTAGGATGGCCCATGAAGCCCTGTGTGAACTGTAAAGTTGCTTTTCTAGTCCAAAGTTCCAAATTGTTCCATATTCCTCCAAACAGAAGCCTAGTCAGGCCTACAGAAGTATTGTGCTTCCTCGTACTAATTTTGGTTTAGTCCATGCTCTATTGCTGCTGAAGAGACACCACGACCATAGCAACTCTTAATAAAGAAAGCGTTTAATGGGGGCTGGCTTATGGTTTCAATGGTTTAATCCATTGTCAGCATGACAGGAAGCACCGCAGTACAAGGGCAGACGTAGTGCTGGAAAGGTAACAGAGTTTTACATCTGGATCATTAGGAAGAGAGAAAGAGAAAAGAGAGAGAGAGAGACAGAGATGGAGAGAGATAGACACAAACACACATACAGAGAGAGAGAGACAGACAGAGAGAGACAGAGAGAGAAGGGTGGAGAGAGAGTAAGAGACAGACAGAGAGAGAGACAGAGACAGAGACAGAGAGGGAAGGGTGGAAAGAGAGTGAGAGAGAGACATACAGACAGAGACAGACAGAGAGAGAGACAGGGAGAGACAGGGAGAGAGACAGAGAGAGAGGGAGAGAGAGAGAGAGAGAGACAGAGAGAGAAGGAGAGAGAGAGAGAGAGAGAGAGAGAGAGAGAGAGAGAGAGAGAGAGAGAGAGAGAGAGAGAGAGAGAGAGAGAGAGAGAGAGAGAGAGAGAGAGAGAGAGAGAGAGAGAGAGAGAGAGAGAGAGAGAGAGAGAGAGAGAGAGAGAGAGAGAGAGAGAGAGAGACAGAGAGAGAGAGAGACAGAGAGACAGAGAGAGAGAGAGACAGAGAGAGAGACAGAGAGAGAAGGGTGGAGAGAGAGAGAGAGAGAGAGAGAGAGAGAGAGACAGAGAGAGCCTAGCTTGAACTTTTGAAACCTCAGAGCTCATTCTCAGTGCCACACTTCCTCCAACAAAGGCCACACCTACTCCATCGAGGCCACATCTATTAATAGTGCCCCTCTCTAGATTGAAGTCTCTGAGCCTGTGGAGGCCATTCTTATTCAAGCCACCATCATGACAAATCACAAGGGTAAGCAGTGGATCTCAAACAGAAGGGCCTGTGGATATCTCATAGAAGACCCACAGTACACTGGCTAACAGGAGTAGCCATATTGGGGCACTCTGGGTTTAACTGAGAACGCCTACTTCAGTGAAGAAGGTAGAAGACTTAGGATGATTCCCAGAGTTACCTTCAGTCCTCCACCTTCAGGCACACATCCATGTGTAGATACATATGAATATATGCATATAATGTACAAAAACATATACATGTAATTCATTAACACCGCACATACATACACATATAAAATTGAAAAAAAAAGATACGATCGTTACATTATTCTCCAAATCAAATCATTAAAAAGTGATTTGGTAACAAATATTCGAAATGAAAAAAAAACCCAGCCATTTGAAATGATTGATATGCAGCCCTTATTACACGCCTTGTGTGGTTGTGCTTCTCAGTTTTGCTATAAATAGTGAAGTTCTGAAACACGGCCTCTCAAGAGGGCTCACCTTGACTTGTTCAAGTGTCTTTGGAAGTGCTGGCAGGTTTGCTTATTGGATGGTTTGGCGTCACCTGAGCTCAGCTTGCTTCCTAGAGATGAAACTATAAGGCCTCCTTGCCCTGGTTTTTGGCTTTGCTGTGAAAGTCGAATTGCTTTTTCCAATTTTGATTTTCATTTTCTGATTTTTGTGTTAAAGCATCCCACAGAATTCCTACCTTTTTCTCTTTGCGTTTTTTTTTCCTCTCAAAATATTTACAAAGAGCTTCAGCTTGTAGGAAGTATTCAAATATGGAAAACGCCACCCAACATGATTTGAGTGGTTTTCAAATAATGTAGCACTCAGCTCCCCCAGCAAGGTTAACAGCCTCTATTAAAGCATGCATTGAAATTGCCGTTTTAAAGCCTGTTTGCTACCTGCCTCAAACTTATTTTGTGTAATACCATTCAGAAGATTTGTTTAACGTATACTGGATATATAATTTTTTTTTTTCAAAAATAACTCACAAGCAGTCAGACCCAGAAATAAATATTCACCGCAGGCATTAATTGATAGCTACTACTTTTCTTTTGTAGTCTTTTATTTCCATTGAAAAATTATCACATTTATCATCATTCTCTTCTGAACCGATTTTTCTGAGGAGTTGGAAAAGCATATCTACTCCCTGAGAAATGTGAGGGAAGTGTTCCCCTTGGAAGCAGAAATGCAGGGACTCTCGGAGAACAAACACACAGAGATGCTGCTGATCTGGAGGCCAACGCTGCCTCTTGGCAACCCTGAGGAGCTGGATACTCTCTGAAGAGAGAAAGGAACGTTTGAATCTTATTTAAGTCATTGTATTTTGGCACCTCTCATTCCATCGCCTTACCATCCCTTCAACAAAATCTCCAACACGCTAAATAGTTTGGGTGAGACCCGGAGGGTATTTCCTTCACAGCTCATTCTCAAGTTTAGTGTTATTGAAACTTTGAATTGAAACACACGGTCTAGTTCAACTATTTTATTCCACAGGCAAGTTAAGTCCAAGGGGTAGAAAATGGTCTGGCTGGAGACACTTGACATTTCATTTCAGAATAATGAAACTTATTCATCAATCTCTGTACTAGGTATATAACCAAAGAAAATGAAACCAGACTGCCAAGGAGACATTTGTCCCCTCACACTCATTGAAGCACTATTTATAGCAGTTAAGAAATGGAAATGACCTGAGGGTTCATCAAATGGTGATTGGATAAAGAAAATGTGGCCCATATACATAGTGGAATGCCATTTAGCCATAGAATAATGAAATCTTCTAGTCTTTAACACTATGGAAGAAAATGAGGTAACTTTTTGCTTTGTACAGTAAGCCAGAAAATGTAGTTATTCAGTCATGAAATTACTGAAACCCTGCTATATTTGTTATTTTTCTGTTGTTGTAATGTTAGTGATAATAATAATAATAATAATAATAGTAATAATAATGATAATAAACCATGAATAAGGGAATACACAGAAGGATTTATTTGGACTTACTGTTGTAGAGGGCTGAGTCCATTACCACCTAGGCAGCAACCAGTCATGGCAGTTGGAGCAAAGGACTGAAAGCTCACATTTTGAACTGTAAGCACAAAACAGAGAGAGAGTGAACTCAAATAAGATGAGGCCCAAGGCTCTCAAAGTCCATCGTCTGTGACATGATTCCTTCCGCAAAGCTAAAGAAATGCTGCCAACTTGGGACCAAGTGTCCAAACACCCAAGACTATGGAGGGACATTTCCTACTCTAACGACCACACCTGTCAGTGGTGACATAGACACAGCTGTTGATAATTACGTCAAATTGGATGAGCCGGGCAGAGAAAGTCAAGGACTGCATGACCTTACCCATAAGTGGGATCTAAAAAGGATGATGTCATAGATGTTGAGACTACAGGGTGGTTACCAGAGACTTAGAAGAGTAGTGGGGAGGGAGAGACAGTGAAGGTAGGTCAGAGTAACAAGTTCCTGGTTAGCCGTTGCGTAGAAAGTTGACTGTAGATAACGACAATGTACTACAAGTTTAGAAATCTAACGGACAGGATTTTGGATGCAAATAAACAAATTATAAATACTTGAGATGTCTTTAAACTAAATTGAACATTACACCTGTTAAAAATAACAATTATCATAAACATGTATGTGTTTTTAGGTACTAGATGAACACTTATAAGGGAGCAATGAATCGGTGACTAACAGCACTTACTGCTCTGGCAGAGGACCTCAGGGTCCTTAGCCTCATTTTGCAGGTTAAAAATCTGAGAATTGAGCAGTTAAGAAACTTTTTTGAACCAGTGAAATGGCTCAGCGAGTGCGTGTGGTATGTGTGTTCTGTGAGAGTGTATATGAGAGTGTGTGTGTATGTGTTTGAGTGTGTATATGTGTGAGTGTGTATGTGTGTGTGAACATTAAAGAATGTTCTATGTTAACATTAAAAAAAAGATCAGAGGGCTGGAGAGATGGCTCAGAGGTTAAGAGCACTGACTGCTCTTCCTGAGGACCTGAGTTCAATTCCCAGCAACCACATGGTGGCTCACAACCATCTGGAATGAGATCTGGTGCCCTCTACCAGTGTGTCTGGAAGACAGCTACAGTGTACTCATATGAATAAAATAAAACAAATTTTTAAAAAGATGGAACAGCTGGGGTTTTGGAGGTCTTGGATAAGCTATATCTTACGCCAAGCAAGCTGGTTAAGAAGTACAGCTTCTTATATACAATTTCCTGTAGGAAACTGGGTCAAAGTCAGCCAAAACTATCACACACTGCACAGAGTCACATACTCCTAAGCCTGGTGACCTGAGTCAGACGCCCCAGGACCCGTGTGGTAAAAGAAGAGAACCTAGTCATAGGAGCTGTCCTCTTACTGCCACAGGTGCACTGGGGCTTGTAGAGGTCACACAAACACACACACACACACACACACACACACACACACACAGCCACAGGTACACACACACACACATAACACACACAGCCACAGGTACAACACACACACACACACACCACAGACATACATATACACACAACACCACACAGACACCACACTACACACAGTCACATATACATATACACCCACACACACACACACACCACACATACACACTACACTAGTTACACACACACATGCAACACACACCATACCACATACATTCCATACACACATAACACACACACACATAACACACACACACAACACACACACACACACACAGCCACAGCCACAGGTACAACACACAGACACACACACACACACACACAGCCACAGGTACAACACACACACACACACACAGCCACAGCCACAGGTACAACACACAGACACACACACACACACAGCCACAGGTACAACACACAGACACACACAGCCACAGGTATAACACACACACACATAACATACACACACACACACACACACATACACGCACACACAAAACCATACTACAGATTCTCATATACACTGTCACACAACACTCCCCCATACATACATATACACACTGACTCACATTCTTTCATACCCCATATACACATATACACACTCACATTCTTTCATACACACATACACACACACACACACACACACACGCTCACACACTCACACATACTCGCACACACAAATACATTTGTGTTAACATTAGAAAAAGCTGGAAAAGCTGGGGTTTTGGAGGTCTTGAGCAAGTTACATCTCACACCAAGCAAGCTGGTTAAGAAGTACAACTTCTTATATACCATTTCCAGGAGAAAAATGGGTCAAAGTCAGCAGAAACTATCACAGTGGCACAGAGTCAGCAGGAAATAGTCATACAATGTAGCCCAAGGGGAACGCAGGGTGTCTCAAGGGCATTAGCAGCTGAGACACAGCCTTGGGACTGATAAGCACAACCTCATACAGTGGGAAGAGTTAGGTTCTCAGGATCTGAAGCATAGACCGCCCCACCCCCATGCCCTGGCCCCAGACCGTGCACTGCAGGCATATTCCTGGCTTTAGACAAAAACTACATTCCCTTTCTATATATCAAGAAGTCAGAGAAAGCCTTGGGTCAGTCCAGCCCTTAAGAGCAAGTCTTAAATCTCACAAATATTTCCCGGGGAATTGCCTTGTCATACCAACTAATATGAGTGTATACAATGGTTCTTCACTCGCTGTGAAAGAACTGAACCAACTAGCAAATGGGTGAATGGTTTTGATATTTTAAATAATTCATTGACTTTCCCCTTTAGACCCTGTGAAATTCTCAAGCACACTGTTAGTAAAAAAATAAAAACTATTTTGTGCGATCTAAGTTCAAGGTGGCTTAGACGAAAGCAGAAAATAGAAATAGGACAGAGCACAAGCGAATTTAAATGACGGCGAGGCCATTATAAAGCAGTATTGATATCCTGAATTCTAACTTCCATATTAAGGTCACAGTAATAGCTTGGTGTTTTATGAGCCTGTATGGTGTTAGTGACATCATCTCTTTAATCTTAACTTTGCCCCAAGCAGAATAAATCTTAATGCTGTAAATGGTGTGGTACCATAACTGCCTTATTCAGCAGAGATTCTTTTCCTCCTACGTGTCACTAATATCCTTCTATGGCTCTGAACAAAAGAAAAAAATAAAAGAGAAAGCCAAACATGCTGCCGCTTTCTGCTGAAGTGCTTGTAGAATGACTTATGCACAGAAGACTTCCGACTTTTGCTTGTGCTCAGACTTACTGAGCATTGGAGGCATAAGCAGCCAGGCTAAATGAATGAGGCTGCAGGTTATTTAGTGTCCAATTTGTTGGTAGGTTTGTATGCTGATTCTATATTTTAAGAGGAAGCAGGACAGGAGGCAGGCCAGAAGGAAGGGCTCAGTATTTCTGCAAGAAGGTCCAGGCTGGAGGGACTCGTAGACCCTTGTGGGGTCCTGGTTCACTAGGAAGCTGGCAAGTCCTCTAATGGTATGCAAGATGAGCTTTACCAGGTCTCATGGTATAAGAAGTCCCCTTAACCTCACCAAGGGGTAACTTAACTTCATGGGGTAAGAAGTTTCTTTAACCTCACTAGCAAAGCAAATATTAAACATGTAGAATTCACTGAAGAGATCGCTCCTGACTTGTACTTAGAATTCACTACCCCATTGCCCCGCAGTATAAACAACATGATTATACTCAGAAACACACGTGCTACTTTGTAAACAAGAAGTTATGTTACCGGAGAAACTCAGCTACATAATTACAAAGGTTCCCTCCAATTCTTTGTACATGCCTGAGTAAAGCATGCATTAAGTTTAAGCTTTTTGTGAATGGACTCAATTCACTGTGTAGTAATTACTAAAATAGTAGGCATAGGCAAAATTCCTTTTCCGACTAGGTGAATGCTTTTCTATTTGTGCCAAGCTCCGTTTGTCAAGCAAATATTCTCCAAGTTTTGGTACTTAATCATCAGGAGTTTTCTTTTTACTTTAAACTCTGCCAGAAAAAAAAAAGATTTCTTTCATTTGATTTTGACTGTGAGTTTTTCACGTGTTATGTTCTTGATTGTATTATGCGGGGGTAACGTTGTCATTCTTTTAAAAAGAAAAAATATTAATAATTCAGTAAAATACATTACGTTTAAAGTTATCAGTTGCCTATGACAGCAGAACTGCAAGTCTGGATATATGAGTGGAGAGTTTAGAAACAGTTTCATAGAATAATGGATAAAATATCAGTCAGGCAAGTCTGGGGGAATGATTGTAATTCAACATTAGGAAAGTAAGACATTGCACACAAGACTGGGATGGAGAAAGCAGAATGAAAAGATCAAAAGGGAGACCCCATGTTGGCCATGTCTGCTCAGCAATGCACTGAATAAGGTCTAGAGACAGAGGGATAGGACCGTGGTACTCACATAGGCAAGATATTGGTGATGTCTCTTGTGTGCCCATGGTTATTTTCTGTTGTCTCAGAGTGGCTGTATGTCTCTTGGTGTCAACCACCTTCTTTTGTCTGTCAGGGTCCTGGTAGAGTAGAGATGGCACATTCAAATAAGAACCATTCAAGGAGATGTACCTTTAGAAACAAATTGTAGAAGTGTGAGCAGGATGTTAAAATGATACAGGACTGAGCAGGTGTCCGGAGTTAGTGAAAATTTCACCACACTGTACTTAAAGAGCCCAAGGGTTGAACGAGTTTTTGGAATCTGGAAGGGGAGTCTTGTAGATAAGACTCACATACGTGTAGAGAGTATTAGCAAGTTGGAGGCAATTTCAGAGAACAAGAGACTGCTACTCTTGCTCAGAGAACAGGAGACTAATACCTCCTCCTCATTCTGATGTCCTACCAGAGTTTTCTAAGCCAAGGATAAAGGATCTACTGATGTCATCTGGAGAGGGTAACTTCAGTCAGCAGGTCACAGGCAGAAAATACTGCCCAATCCTGGTCAGTGGGACTGAAATCCCTCTTGTGAACGCTTATGGTGGGATAAGCATTTACTTATTTGAGAGTCTGAGAGTGTGAGTCAACTCTCAGTTCAGCTGCAGTGAAGTTAAGGTCAGAGTCCACATTGCTAAGGCTTCGAGGTCTCCTTGGAGACCCACTATTGAGTCTGCCCTCATGCACGCAAACCTTAATGTGGACCCTTCTAGACTTTAATAGCAGAAGCACAGTAGACCTTGCCTACTACTTTTCCTCAAAGAATCTCACACCTAGTTATGCGTTTGAATTCTTCGTACTCGATCCAGTAAAGCCAAGCACACCAATGTAAAGATAATTCATGATATGGTTTGAACGATAGTGCCTTGAGTTCATAAAATATGAAATTACGTCACAGATCTTTCCACCATGGCTTCAAAAACGTAGAATGTGAGTTGACTTTTATTTTATGTTTTAAATGAGAAATTCAACAGAGCGGTCGCTTCTTCGTGAATGTACTCTCCTGTCATGACATAGTTTTAAATCAAGAAGCTCAGAAGGGCCTCCCTTTGACGACTGCAGTCATTTGAAAGTTACCATTCCCAACATCGAACTGGAGCAACGTTTTGTCTCCATGTTTAAGATGTTAATGGGTTGCAGGTAAGTTTTCCAAAGAATCTGCTACTCTAGCAATAAGTAAATAAGTAAATAAATAAATAAATTTCAAAAATTGAGTTTGTTTTGGCCTTAATAATATAAATAATGCATGGGAAAATACAGACTGGAGTTCATGCACTCACCTACCCTTTATGAACTCTCACCATTTGCATGGTGCTGTACTGGGGACGCAGAGACATGTTCAGTGCTCTTCTGTTGCTCAGAGTCTCATGAAGAGAAAGACAGGCGAGGAGGCTACCACTTCACACTCGTCAGAAATGTCAGGGGCCTGCTGGGGGCACATCATGTTTCTTCTTGTTCTGGGATCTGTGGCATGAAGTTAGAATTTATACCCCACAGAGTACTAAGCCACTGCTCAATTTTTAGACTATTTTATTTCTGTTGTCTATACTAGGTCATTTCTGGGGCTCTGTCTTCAAACTCACTGACTTTTTGGTATGTACTTGGCATTCTTAAGCTTAGGTTGTGAAGATTTTAATTTTGGCTCCTGCATTTTTTAATTGAAAAGTTTCCATTTAGTTCTATTTAAAATAAATATCTTAATTGTATATGTTTATAATATGTTATAATATATATATTATACTGTTGTAATGTTTCCACTTCTTTTTTTAAAATCAATTTGTGTTCTCTTTGGTTTCATTGTTATTGTAGGAATGCAAATTAGGGAAGCCACTGGAAAATCAGTTGCTTCTACTTCATGATCCAACAACACCACTCTTGAGTGTTTGCCCAAAGGACAAATGCTGCTACAGAGGTTTTTGGTTATCCATGTTCACTGCTCCTCTCTTCATAACAGCTAGTAAAGAGAAACATTAATTAATGAAAATATATGGCTTATTTATGCTTTGGAATGTTGTGGATTTGACCTAATGCTGCAGGTATTATGTATTATGTTAAAATTGCATGAGAATCTGCATGTCTGCATGTAAGATGATGAGGGACCCTGCACCCAGTTGGTTTTTATTGGTGTTGCCGGTGGCCAATAGCTGGGCAGGAAGATGGAGGCGGGAGTTCAGGATTCTTGGGCAAGGGACTGAGGAAGGAGCAGGAAAAGGGGACAGCCGCCATGCTGGGAGAGGAGTAGAAGCCACACCTGAGGTGTACTGGACAGGGACAGAGAACATAGCTGTCATGTAGGTGGTGGGGAACTCAGTCCAAGAAGGCTGCAGGTCTGGGTCCAGGGCAGCCAAGATAGAGTATAGGGTTTTAATAAGCAATACCTTAGGAATATCAGTGGAGAGTGTGTTAGCCACATGGAGGTTTGGAAGTGACCCAGCCATTGAGTTGTTTAATGCATATTAAACCATAAGACTCTCTGAGTGTGTGTGTCTTTCATTCAGGAACCCAGAACATTGGGGTGGGTAGGGAGGAGCATCACCTCCACTGCCACCACCACCTCCTCCACTGAGAGGATGAGTAGAGTTATTTGGCTTCAGCAACAATGGAATATAATTCAGTTCTTAGGAAAAATGAAATTATGAAACTTGCAGGTAAATGTATGGAGCTGAAAATGACCATTCTGAATGAGGTAACTCGTTTGTGAACGTAAGCCTTGCACCTCTTAATACATGTGTTTCATTTGAAATATGCATAGGAGTCTGTAAATAAAGGAGCCATGGGAGCATCTTCAAGGGAGGAAAAACAAAATGCCATGGTATAAAGGGATTAAAAAGAAGAACAAAACCAAAAAGTTAAATTGGGAGAAAAGGGAAAGCAAGGTACATAAGGAGTATAGGGATAGATGATAGTACTGAAGGCCATTGAAAAAGCCTTATATAAACATTTTACTGCATAAGTTTCCTAAAATATATGCAAATACAAATAGCCTTTAAATGGAGTTAATCTATAATTGGGCAATAATGGACTCATGTGACAGGCTATCAAATATAAAGCCCAGGGCCAGGGATGTGGTACCCCTTTTGGATTTGCTGTCAAATAAAGTTCCATAGACACAAAAGATCTACGGCCAATGGTATTGGTTATCCTCTAGAACTTGGTAGCAAGACCCTGTTGCTAAAGTCACTACACTCTTGAGTTTCAGAGCAGCAAGAAATAAATCTGGTGCTAACCTGAAAACGTCATTGCTACCGGCTAGCTTTCATAGTGCTGGAAGGTGCTGCCCATGTTACTAGAGGAAGACTGTCATCATTCTTACCAACTGTGAACTCTGAGCTACAATTATGACTTGCATGGCATTGGTTGACAGGCATTGCATGGTGTGAGGAACAAGATATGCCCACTGGTTCCATAATTGCCTGCGTGTAGGGAAGAAGACAACCCTTTCTGATCAAATTTAAAGCCCACTCCACAAAACAAGGCTCACTTTTGGCACAGTAACTGGGCCAAGAACCTCTGGCTAGACATTTCTTAGGTCCTAGGGGAGAACTTATAACAGTTGTTATGAAAAATTGTTATACTATGAATCCGAGCTCCATTGATATGTTGTTATGCTATCAAACTCTCATCAGAGAAACTTCTTTTTGCAATAAATTGTGATTAACACGGAGAATGACAACTGATTAAAGTACAGAGAATAGGAGACTGCAGAATACAGTTTTCTAAATGACTATATCATAACCCCTTTAGCATCACTACAGAAGATTGATTTTAAGAGCTAGGGATTATGGATGACTTTGAGGATATCCATAATGGATGTCCAGACATACCAGGGCAGTTTTAAAGATGAACTCATGGGGGTTGTAATAGCAGCACAAGAACTCCACAAGCTCACTCCAGACAAAATCCCACCAGTTGGTAGGTGTGAAGTCTCACCCTCAGCTTAGTAGCTGTTGTCAACTGACAGCTGATGGAAAGGGGAGAATCAGTTGTTTAAGGGTGTGGCCTCAGCAACATTGAGTATGCTCCAGTAGATGGTCATGCATCCAAGACTTTATGGGCAGCACAAATTGGACTTAATGGGCTGAAAACAAGTGAGTACAAAGGTTGTGTGGGTAGAAAAGTAGGATCGTGGAGGTGTTAGGGTAGGAGGGTGAGTATGACCAAAATACTTTACATGGAGTTATCAAGGAATTAATAAAATGTTTAAATGCCTACTATTTTAGCAATTTTCAGTTGCTACTAACTAAATTTCTACTAACATGGTTACTAACGAAAGTACAGAGCTGTACAGTAGACCTTTTGAGTTTTTTCTGTCCTGTATTACAGTGATATGTGCCTTTGACCTTCATCTCTCTAGTCCCTCCTTCTCCTAGTCCCTGGTAACCACCACTCTACTCATACCTTTATGAATTTAACTTTGATAGATTCCATATATCGATGAGATCATATGCTTTATGTATTTAAAATTATTGTTATCGTTGTTGTGTGTGTGTGTGTGTGTGTGTGTGTGTGTATCATGCTAGTGTTCATGTGGAAATCAGTTAATTATGGAGGGGGCAATGATGTGAAATTGGGTCTCCCCTTCTGTCTTTGTGTGTGTTCTGGGAACTGAATCTGGTCTTTGCCTGTGTAGCATGCACCTTCACTCACTGAGCCACGAAACTGGCCCCCTCTTCAGCATTTTGTATTTTATTTAACACAACGTCTTCTAAATCCATCTGCATTGTCACAAATGCTAGAATTTCCTCCTTTGTGAGGTGGAATTCCATTGTGTATATATAACATTCATCAGTTGCTGGTTTGGTTGATTCATATCTTGGTTATTGAGAATAGTGCTGCAGTGAAAACGGAGATTAGATACCTCTCTGATACACGGATTTCATTTCCTTTGAGGATATACCCAGTAGTAGAATTACAGGTGGTTCTCTTTTAGTTTTCCGAGAATGGCCCGTGTCGTTGCTCACAACAATATTAATTGCCATCCACAAAGTATGAGAATTCTCTTTTTCTTATACCTTTTTTTCACATTTATTATCTTTCTGTAATTCTAGCCATTCTGACATCTGTGAGCTAACACTTCTTCGTGGTTTGGTTTACATTCCTTTTTTGACTAATATTAAATATTTTGTTAAATATTTTTCCAGTGTACCTGGTTGTCACTGCTGTGTTTAGTTGGAGAATTAGCTTTTCAAGTTCTTTGCCTATTTCAAAAATTGAGGTGTTTTTCTTGCTGTTGAGTTGTTTGACTTCCTTATGTATTTTGGATATTAGCAAATCATGTGGTTCACAAATATTCTCTTTCCTTCCAGGTGCTCACTTGTCAGCTTTGAGTGTTTCTTTTGACTTGCAGAAGTGATTCAATCCTATTTATTTAATTTTTTTGGTCTTGTCTCCTGTATTTTTAGGGTCATACTCAAAAGATTATTGCCTTGACCAATGTCAGTAAACTTTTTAATTTATGCTGTCTGTTGTAGAAAATATTTTATCTCAATCTGATGTTTCTACCCTGCCTTTGATCATTTAGTTCCCAGATAAAAGACACACATGTCCCTTATATTTATAATAAGCCTTTATTAGCACATATGGCTAGGCACATATGAAAATTTAATAATCCTGAGTTATTATATTTCATTTGGGCTGCTTCTAACTCCAATTGGCCAGACCTCATGGCTATATTTTCTTTTTTCTTAATCTATAGGATCTTTTTTCTCTCTACCTTTTTTCTTTCTCTCCTCTGACCCTAAGCTCAGGAATACCAAGCCCTGCCTATTTCAATTCTTCCCAGCTATAGGCTTTAGGAGTCTTCATTCACCAATCAGAAATAACCTGATGGCAAGGTCACATAGCATCACTTGACTTTATATGTGGACTCTCTCACCTCTTGGGCAACCAGGCCTCGGGGGCTGTCACTTAACATTACAATACACAGCAGCAGACCCAAACTCAACCCTGTCTGTTGTAGTTTTATCATTTCAGGTCTTAAATTTAAGTCTTTAATCAACAGAGATGACTTCATGAGTGGTCTATGGCAATATCTAATTTTATTCTTATGCATGTGAATATCCAACTACTTATTGAAATAAACTCTCCTTTTCCTATGATTTTTCTGGGGAACTTTTGCAGATAATAAAAAGACTGATTATAAGGGTTTATTTCTGTGTTCCATTATTTTAAGACAAATTTGAAATAAGTTTAAGTAACTAATTAATAAAATTACAGACAATTATATAAATATACTGTTTTTAATATACTGCATTTTAAATGTAGAAAAGTAATTTAGTAAATATAGGTTTATTATGAAAGTGTTCTGTTAACATATATGACATTTGCACCATTTTATGTTATAACACGTTCCCAATCTAAACCTTCTGATTGTATGATAGTGTACTACTATCCAAAATCTATAAAACTTTCAAGGAAATAGATATCAAAACCCCAAGTAATCCAATTACAAATTGGATACAATTTAAACAAAATTCTCAATAGAGGTAACTCAAATGGCTGAGAAAAACTTAAAAATATGCTCAACTTCTTTTCCATATGGAAATGCAAATCAAAACTACTTTGAGATGTTATCTTGCATATGTCAGAAAGCCAAAAATCAATCAAACAAGTGCTGCTCATGCTGGCAAGAAAGTGGAGCAGGGGAAAAAACTCCTCCATTTCTGGTGGGAATCTAAACTGTAGAAATCATTGTGGCATTTCCTCAGAAAGATGGGAATCAGTCTTTCTCAAGATCTAGCTATACCACTCTTGGGCATATACTCAAAATATGCTTCGTCCTACAACAAGAACACGTGCTCAACTATGTTAGAGCAGCTTTAGTCCTGATGGGTAGAAATTGAGAACAACCTATATTCCTCAACAGAAGAATGAATAAAAAATGTGCTACATTTACATGACAGGGTATGATTACTCAGCTATTAAAAATGTTATAAAATTTGCAAGCAAGTAAATGGAACTAGAGAAAAAAATCATTCTGAGCAAGGTAACTCAAACCCAAGAGATAAATATGTTATATTTTCACTGATATCTGGATATTAGGCATTAATAAGTGATAACTAAATACAATCTGTAGACTCAAAGAGGTTAGGCACAGAGGAAGAGACTAGGTGGGAACTATCTCAGTGGGAAGCAAAGAAAGAATAGATTTTATAGGTGAACTGAGGCTGGAAATGGGGAAAAATAGGAAGATGAGGTGGGGAAGGGGAGAGGAGTTTGTGTTGAAGGAGGGTATATAGGGCAGATAGCCAGAATTGAAAGGCTTTTGAGGGGCAGTAGGGAAATAGTGCAATGGAAACTTCCTAAAATATAGGAAGACAATCCTAATGAGGTTTCTAAATAATGAGGGCGAGTGAACCTTGTCATGGTTATATCTTATTATCAAATAAAGCTCTCAGTACTGAGTCTGGGTTACATTCAGTTGAGTAACTTTTGGTCAAAGTGGTCCCATAGAAATATCCAAAATATCCAGGCCATTGCCATGACAACAAAGCTTGTTCTCTACAAGCTGATAGAATAGCCCCATTGCTGAAGATGACACCCACGCGAGTCATTGAACATGGAGAGGTAGAGCTAGTGCCTACATAAAATCTCTACCCCTATGTTCCCATGGCTTTGGTATGGTAAGGTACTTTGCAGGCTACCAACAGTGAAACATAGACACCAATCCCCAAACAAACCCTTTGATTTGCAATCTGTTCTGCATGCAAATTATGCTAGAACAATGCTGGTTCAAACCTTGTCAAGCAATGTTGTTTGACTTAAGCCCTGCTCTACCAAATGGAACCTATAACTGGTTCTTAAGTGATTAAGAACCAGAGGCTAGATAATCCAGAGACATAGGGTAAAAGTAAATACAGCTAGTCTGAAAAAGTAGCAATTGCTGAGGCTGACTTGGCCACATAAAGGACACTATGACAAGGTTTCCCACCCCTGGAACAGAGCCATAGGGTGTGGGACTCCATGAGTGTTGATAGTTGCTGTGGGTACAAGGCTTGTTTGTATAATAGTGTATGTATTTTCATGTTCCTCCTTTGATGAATGTCATCTCTGACAAGGTTAATGGCTCTATGATAATCAGAGACAGCATCAGTCTAGGAGGCAAGAGTATGTCTATGTCTTAGCAATATTGTAGAATGCTGTGACCTACAGGACAGTCCTTAAGGCTGTGGGAAAGAACACTGAAAACATGAGTTCAAAAAAATGTCTAATTTCTAAACTATGCAAAATATAAGGATGCAATATCAATTATATAATTATATATTAATTATATAATTATTATATATCACAGATCTAAAGGCACAGAGGCAGCTGCACTATGAGTCAGCTTGTCAGAAAGATGCTAAGGAAGGAGATGAAGAGATTTAGGGAGTAGTGCTCCCTGGGCAAGATCCCACTCAGCTAAGTCTTTTTGTTTATGCTCACAAAGGCAGGTAGATTCCTGAGTTTAAGGTCAGCCTGGGACTGAGGGAGTATAGGTCCAGGCCCAGGGATGGTGGGAATGGTATCCTGAAATCAGGATGGGGTTTACCCAGCTATAATACTGTCTGTGCTTGTGCTTGCTACCTTTAAGAATCAAGGGGTCTTGGGATGCTGATTCATGGAATAATCAAAAGGGAACCTGGGGTAATGATTGAATTGATATGTGAATAAAAGACTGAGCTTTAGATCTGCAAGAGATGAGTTATCCAGAGAGATTTTAGAATAGCAAGAGAGAGAGAAAGAGAGCTGTCTCAAGCAGAGCAGAACACAGAGAGCAATCTGAAAAGCTGTCTCAAGCAGAACACAGAGAATGACAGAGCAATCTAGAAAGCTGTCTCAAGCAGAACATAGGCTTGGAGCCACGATTTGACTTCGAGTTTTTTGTTCTGCTGCTCCCGGACACTCCTTCTCTCAGGACCCTGGACCTAGCTGAGTCTGGTCCTTGGCAAACGATAAAATGACCCCTAATGATATTCTTCTATACTTGTAGATCTGTGTCTTAGTCAGCTATCGTCAGAGCGGCAGTAGAAGGGAACAAACACAAAGACCCACCACAGACAAACATTACATGGAGAGAGAGAGAGAAAGACCTTGGAACACACAGTTCTGAATGTGATGTCTCTGTATATTCCTTCTCTCAGAGCTCAGGGAACCCCATAGAAGAGGAGGCAGAAGAAGTGTGGCCAGAGGGTATGGAGGACACCAAGAGAGGATCTGCTAAATCAACTGAGCAAAGCTCATATGAACTCACAGAGACTGGAGCAGCAGGCTCAGGGCCTACACAGGTTGCACTAGGGCCTCTGGATCTATTTATAGCTTTCAGCTGAGTACTTTTATGGTAGTCCTGAGTGTATGAATGAGCAGATCTCTCTCTCTCTCTCTCTCTCTCTCTCTCTCTCTCTCTCTCTCTCTCTCTCTCTCCTGCCTTCTCTTTGCTAGTTCTCCTTCTGTTCATTTTCTTTGTCCAACATTGAAGGTGTATATTTTTTATCTTAATTATATTTTACTTTGTTATAAAACCCACTGAGATATAAAAGAAAAAAGAAAAGCAAAAAAATTTCAAACAACAACAACAACAACAACAGAACCCCAAACCTCATCTTCCTAGTTTTCACCAATTTTAGTCAGTGTGTATGTGAGTGCATGTGTGTATGCATGTGTGTGTGTGTGTGTGTGTGTGTGTGTGTTTGGTCTGAGGTTAACATCTACATTACATATATATATATAAAATATACACATTATGTATATAATATCTTATATAATATGTATATAATATATTATATATATTATTTTTTGAGGCAGGCTGAATGTGCAGTTCACCAATTCAGCTAGACTGACTGTCCAGAAAGCCTCAGAGACCTTCCTGTCTTTCCCTTCCCAGTGCTGGGTTTATTGGCACACATCAGGCTTTTTTCATGAGTCCTGAGGATCCTAACACAGGTTAAGCTGGATCAGCAAGATCTTCATGCACATAGTCATCTCCCTAGCCTCTAGGCTCCAGATCCTGGTTATATTCTTTTTTTTTTTTTTTTGGTTCTTTTTTTTCGGAGCTGGGGATTGAACCCAGGGCCTTGCGCTTCCTAGGCAAGCGCTCTACCACTGAGCTAAATTCAGAGCTCAGAATCTGTCTTGGACACCCTGGGAGACTGAAGGGAAGTGTGTGTGGAGATGGAGTATGTTTTGAAGTAGAAAGGATTTACAGAGTTAGTTCTTGGGAACCTGAAGAGAAATCTGACTGTCCAGAGTAAACTGAAAACTTGCTTAATTTTCAGAAAAGGAATCCTTATGGAATGGTGGAACCAGAGAAGGAACAAGATGTGGGAGACAAGGCCAAAGCCCCTCAGTCGTGGTTGTTTAAGTTGGTATGACCCTGCACCCCAGACTCATGGCTGAATGCTTGTACATAGGGAATGGCACTATTAGGACGTATGGCCTTACTGGAGGACATGGAGACTTCTTAGAGGATACATGTCGCTGTGGAGGTGGGCTTTGAGGTATTAGATACTCAAGGTATGCTCAGGGTGAAATACATCTAGTCCTCTTCTGCTGCTCACAAATCAGGATGTAGAACTCTCAGCTCCTCCAGCACCGTGTCTGCCTGCGTGCCGTCATGCTTCCCACCACGATGATAACGGACTAAACCTTTGAAAATATAAGCCAGCCACAAGTAAATGTTTTCCTTTGTAAGAGTTGCCTTGGTCATGGAAACTCTTCACAGCAGGGGAAGCCCTAAGACATCAGTGAGCAGTAGTGGCTCCACAGACTGGGTGGGGTATTGAGATCTCTCGTGAAATGGAAAGACTCAGAGGAAGCTCACAGTGCTGCCAAAACAAAAACAAAAACAAAAACAAAAAACAAAAACAAAACAAACAAAACAAAAAACAAAACAAAACAAAAAACAAAAATAAAAAAACCACCACTACCAACAAGAAAAAAACCTAAAAACCAAAAAAAAAACCAATATAAAAGACTATCTCAGCATTCTTGCATAGAAGACTAAGAAAAAAACCTAAAAACCAAAAAAAAAAAAAACCAATATAAAAGACTATCTCAGCATTCTTGCATAGAAGACTGAAGCAGAGTACTTTTAAGCACATACACACACACACACCCACATACTCTCTCTCTCTCTCTCTCTCTCTCTCTCTCTCTCTCTCTCTCTCTCTTTCACACACACACACACACACACACACACACACACACACACACACACGTATGCATGCTTGCTAGGTCCTGGTTTTTTATATCTTAGTGTGAAGAAATTATTTTCTGACGGAAACTGCCGTTAGAACTAAAGCAGTATTGAGCAAAGGTGTTGGTCTTATTTTTCTTCAATACACTGGTTATTTTGAGCAAATAAAGGAAAAGCACTTGCTTTGAGGAACAAAACAACAATGGTGGGAAGCAAAGGTTACTTCCTGGCTAGGACAGAGCTTCTGCTAGGACAGAGTCTTGCACTAACAACATGTGAGAGTGAGCTAGGATAAGTCACTGTTTTTCTTTCTTCCTGCCTCTATTTCTGCTGCTGCAAGTTAGGGGGTGGCCTCCTTAGCATCTGTAAAGTTTGAGTCAACTCTCAAATTCCTATGCTGGAAGAAAGTGGGGCAAAGCATTTTACACTCGATTCCTCTTTAATTTAGTGTAAAATACCAGAAAATTAAGGTTGACATTATTTATCATGACTCACTTCGCCTGGAATGCGAGAAAAGGTTATTATGGCGCGAATACAATGGAAGGTGACATTTTCCTACAAATTGGCAGAATGATTAGAGTAAAGAAAATAAGCACACGGAGGTATCTCAGCGATCTTA
The DNA here is from genome assembly GCF_011064425.1 of Rattus rattus. Lineage (NCBI taxonomy): Eukaryota > Metazoa > Chordata > Mammalia > Rodentia > Muridae > Rattus > Rattus rattus. Next base: position 45,241,619 of record NC_046171.1, read on the forward strand.
GGTCTGGGCTGTGCAGTGACGGCAGATGAAGGTGAGGGCTGCCAGATTCATTGCTCTCTGAGTCACAGTTTAAAAAAATTATGCCACAGACAATGTTCATTTAAATAATTTATGGCAGGGAAGAAAAAAAAATGATCCAGACAGAATGCTAGGTGTGTAGTTCTAATGATATAATTATTCACAGTCTCAAATAATGGCCCCAAAACAAGAGTTGCATTTTTCTTTACTTTCAGATTCTATTTTGAATGTTCTCTTTGATATCAATGTACCTGTCAATGGTTTATGTGTTTTTCCACAGCCCAAATATGTACTCAGTGCATGGAAAGGAATACTGTCGAAGGCTTCCGGAGGGCATTGTCTCCTCCACTCAGGAGGACGTGGTCTCCTTTCTGAGGCTGGAGACGGGGAAGGACAAAGACGAACACTTTGCCTGTCTACATAGCGGTTCCGCAATCTGGGTCAGCCAGGGCGTAATTATGCAAGCTAGGATTGAGTCTCAACCCAGAGAACGAAGTTTACAAACCAGAAGAGAAATAGTTCTGCTGTGTTTCTTTTTCTTTTATTTTAAAGAGCTAAGAAGGAGGTTACAGATCCGCTAAATCTGAGGTGAACAAAGCAGGCTTGGATCCCTTTGGGAGGAGCCGAAGCAGCCACTGCTGCGGTTAGCACAGCTCACTCTACTTTCTAAAGACACTTGGCTTTTACTGGAAGGAACTAATTTCTGAGTTAAGGAAAAATAAGCGGTTTAAAGTAAGTGAAGCCAAGCGCAGGCAGCTGTAGCCTAGCTGGCAGCTTGAGCTGTTTTCTTGGGTGTGGCTCCCAATCTGGCTGGGTCGATGCTCACTTCGGTTACAAAAGTCTGGAAACTCAGCTGTCCCTTCTCTGCCTGGTTAACAAGCTGCCGTTCGAGGCTGAACGCTTCTGTCTCCGTTAGTTTTAAAAGAACTTTGCAGTAAGATAAATGTACCCATTCAGAAGAGTAAAACAACTTAATTATTTCACATTTTGGCCTTTAAAAATAAGATGGGCTTTTATGGCAATTTCCTGGACTGAGCAGACATGTAAATGTGTCAGCTAATGCAGTGACAATTTACATTTTAAGTTATTTTCTTCCTTGTAATTATGGATTTGAGTGGCAAGATTGCTCTCATCACAGCTGGCAGTACTAGTTTTAATATTGCCAGTTTGAGGAGAGGCACAATAGACAAATGTTCTGAAATGTAGTAGGTGCCTTTCAGCTTTATTAGAACGAGTAACTGTGCGATATATTTTATGGTTTGTTATTCCTTATAGAGAGTGGAGTTGTGCTTGAATGGGCCACTATTTGGCTAGGGACTCCAGATGATCAAAACATGAGTTTCTTGTGTTGTGACACTGTTCTTCCTCCACGGATGAAGTCAAACACAAGACTATTGTCTTCTCAGTGCTTGCATGGGACATGTATGTATGTATGTATATTTGTATGTATGTACGTATGTATGTATGTCATGTCTGTCAAATGTCATTAATGCACCAGAAACTGTATCAAGAGTAAAGCCAATAGCTAGCAAATGGTTGATAGTGAACTGTATGTGTGGTATATGCTGTGTATTTATGTGCCTGCAGATACAGCACTGTGCATGCAATCAGAGGTCAGAGGAGAACTTCAGGTGTCTTCTGTTAACATTCTCTACCATGTTCTCTCCAGACAGGCTCTATCACTGAATAAGGAGCAGCCAGTGAACCTAGTGATTTTCCTTCACCCATCACCTCAAGTCCTGGGGTTATGGGCATTTTCTGTCCATGCTCAAATTTCTACATTCACTATGGGGATCCAACCTCAGAAAAATCACATTTTTGAATCAAGTGTTGTTGCCAATGGCACCAATTCTTCAGCTCTGTTTTCTTCCCACATCATAGATTACTGTAACCAGAGTTTATTGCGTGTATGTGGTAACATGCTCTAAGTCTAGGTGGTTCCGTGCTATGTAAGAAGCTGGTTGAGCAAGCTATGGAGAGCAAACCAGTAAGCAACATTCCTCCATGGACTCTGCTTCAATTACTGCCTTTAGGTTTCTGACCCCGAGTTCCCGCCTTGGCTTCCTCCAACGACAGATTTTAAACTGTAAGATGAGATAAATGTTTTCCTCCCCAGGTTGGTGTTGGTCAGTGTCTTTTCACAGCAACGGGGAAGCAAACTAGACAGGACATGTTTTATTTCTAAATTGCAATCTACTTTCTCCCTATATCTTCATCTCAAATGTGACCAGTAATGAGATTATCATTGGACCTTCTTTGTCTTTAGGGGAAAGTTGGGTGTGCAGTTTAAATGTCTCTTTAAAAAGATTTGCATGGGGCTGGGGATTTAGCTCAGTGGTAGAGCGCTTGCCTAGGAAGCGCAAGGCCCTGGGTTCGGTCCCCAGCTCCGAAAAAAAAGAACCCAAAAAAAAAAAAAAAGATTTGCAAATATATTCCTTTCTAGAACAGTAACTGGGGAACATGCTCTAAATCACTACACAAGTAGGGAGGGAAAAGCAAGGCCCAAACACATCCGGATGAGGTCATGGAAACAGCTTGGCTAACCTGTCACTATGCCAGAAGTCTTTGTGTCCTGGGAGTATTAGTTTAGTCTTTTTGACACCACCAGAAATGGACAATACAAGTTTAGACAGGTAGCAAGTGAGAGAGAAGAGTCTCACTGCTTTCCTTTTTTTCTGATTCCCATGAGTTGTGTTTTGAGCCTTTTACAAATTGTGTGTCTCTAAGGATGATGTAAAGAGAGAATCATGAAAGTGAAACAAAATTGGGTCAGTTTGACAAAAGTTGTTTCTTGAAGCTCCATGGATTTTCATGTGCTCGAAATTTTCTGTTTCAGGGGTAGACGATGAAGTTTATAGGTGTGTAGCTGGGCACAAGTTATGAGATCACCCCTCAGTTAAATGTAAAAATTGTATTTTTATCAAATGACATTCACGGTTCTGTTTTCTCAAGGAGGAGTGATGCCTACTACCAGATCTTCAGATTCTTACCACATCTCCCTGGCTGGCAATTACTAACTCACATTGTGATGATTTCTACTGTTTGTCTCTTGTTATATTTGATAGACTGAAGATTTATTTACATGTGGATTGAACTGATCAAAATACATGATTTGAATGCTGATATTAACCACCAAAATTGTTAGATTATAGATGGTAATGCAAGATAGATTTTATTAAATTCTGTGTATGTACTATTTTTGTCTGCCCATTTCTATATGCTATCCACAAAAAAAAAAAAAAAAAAGAAAAAAAAAACAGTGCTCGTTTCATTCATAGCACTGAAACTAGGAGTACAACTTAGGAATTAAAATCCTCTACTACTGGGGTTTGTAAAACATGCAATCTTTTTTGTGTTAACAGTTTGTTTCAAGACAGGATCTCTCTACGTGGCCTTGGATGGCCTGGAACTTGCTATGTAGACCAGGGTAGCCTCAAATTCACAGAACTCTACCTGTCTCCGCCTCCCAAGTGCTGAGATTAAAGATGCCACCATGCCTTGCTTTGATGCTAACATTTTACAGAATATAGATGCCTAAATATTTTACTTTAACTCTAAGTAGGATAAATAGCAGGTGATCCAGACCCTAGCAGAAGGCAAGAAAAAGCCAAAGCTAGCCCTCAGGGAGGGAAGGCAGCAGCTCCTTAGTGCTACAGGTGACGATGGGAAAGTGTGTCCAATATTGAGAGCAATTTTAATTTTTCAAGAAGGCTCATGAATTGGGAATTTTATGTAAAACATCTGATATTGGAAATATAGGAAGAGATTAAAGTACTTTCTAATATTGCATGGGAGAGATCACATTAAAACAAACAAATGGATGAAAAAAACGAATAAACAGACACATCTGGTTTGGTTCATTTCTTCCAGTTTGAAACCTGTGGTTCATATGGTAATTACCCTATAACTTTGCTCCTGTGCCCTGCTACAGTTGTTCTGGCTGGAAACTTTTGCCTACATAGTCTTTGAATTAATATGGTTCCAACAGTACCTGGTGGTTTTCTGACTCTTGACTAAGCCTGCCCACTCACTGACTCTCTGAATCCCAGAGTTGTCCTCAAAGCCAAAGATATACCTGTCACCTGGTTGGATACTGCCATCCTGCCATTATTTCTTCTGGTCAGTCGACAGATTCTCCTATTCTCCTATCTATTCTTCTTGAATAGATCTTGACCCTGTCTTCTGTTTAACCTTCATCTCTGATTCTCTGCTTCTGTGATTGCTGTAATTGCTTCTTAATGTTCTCTACCTCGTCAGACTGGTTTATTGAAAATGCAAATATAACCCTGTCGCCTACTTTTTATAGGCTGGATATGAGCAATGGAAATCTACTTCTCATTATTTTCCAGATTCAACAGATATCCTGGCCTAAAGAACACAAGCAAAGCATGTTCTGTGTTCGTCAAACTGACATGCAGAGAGCCATTCCAGAATCCCTAGGGGGAGCAACAATAGAAGAGAGCAGAAGTAGCAGAAGTACATTGAAATTAGTATGAGACAGTGTAGGTTGTGCAATGGCTACACACACACACAGAGAGAGAGAGAGAGAGAGAGAGAGAGAGAGAGAGAGAGGAGGGGGGAGGGAGGGGGAGGAGGGAGGGAGAGAGAGAGAGAGAGAGAGAGAGAGAGAGAGAGAGAGAGAGAGAGAGGAGAGAGAGGCTATAAAATGTGATTTATGCTTCAGGGAATGATTCTTCTGGTGGCCATACAACTTTCAGTGGAATCCAGTCAATGGTTCTTAAATTTTAAAAACTTCTTTGCAAGGGATCCTTTAAGGTTTTACTCCATGACTCTAAAGGTATCTTTTAACCTGCTTGTCCTTGTGCACTATTTGTTCTTTGTGTACAGGAGTGGTCTGAAGGTGTCCCACATGACTGGTAAATGGTATTCATCCCACGGGTAGATGCTCATTGGATTGGAATGGCTGTGGTGCACCAGAGGAAACAAAAATTCGTGTCTATAAAAAGTTTACAGTCTAGCTGCAGAGACAAAAATATTGACTAGTCTAAGAAGGTAGCAGGGAGGAAGGTGGGCAGATGGGATGGAATTCTACTCGAGTGATCCAGAAAGTAAAGAATAAATACCAGAACACAACTTAACACACCGTTTCTTCCATCTGGAAAGTATTGCTACAAAAACATGTCAATGGACTTTATTGGTGTTTGTCATCAAATTGTATTTAGTCAAGCTTCCTAACTCCAGGCAACTGGCAGGCTCTTTAGGCATTAGAGTTTTAGAAAGCTCCAGAAAGAAAACAGAATCACAAAGTGAGGCTTACTTGGAAAGGCAGATATGATGGCTGGTTTTGTAACAACTTGGTGCTGAAAAGGGATTCAGAGACAACTGGTAAATCAGGTCTGGGTGTCTCTGTAAGCATGTTTCCAGAAGACGTTAACATGTGAGTCAGTGGACTGAGTTAAGAAGATAGACTCTGGTCTTCTCAGTGCTGCTGGCCATCATCCAATTCACTGAGAGCTAGGACAGAAGAGCCAAACTGTTCAGAAAAAGCCAGTGGTCAGTCTGTTCTCAGGTCTCCCTCAGACTGAGTTATACCTCTGACAATTCCGTCCTCCAATTTTCAGACAGCAGATCATAGGGCTTCTTGGCTTTCATTATTAAGGAATTCAGTCACCAACCTGAGTCTCATATGTTTGTATATTCTTTCAGTTCCATATCTATAGCAGCCCCCTTGCTTGGGGGACATTTCAAAGAGGAGGTAGAAGGAACGTCAGAGTCAGAGGGGGAGGATGAATGATACAAAATATTATCCCCAAGACATTGCAAGGTTGTTGTACCCATGGACACGCTGTTGTTATGCTTCACTGAATAAGACCTGCACAAGATCAAGCCAACTGAAAGTTCCAGCCTGGAGTGGGGAAGACTCCTGATATCCCACTGGTAGATGACAAGGTATTGGAAGTGCTGAAGAATGAATCATTTTCTTCGAGGTGTGGTGATCTAATCCCCATGGGTACTAATTAGACACAGTGGATATTGTTATCGTTATTATTATTGTTGTTATCATTATTATTATTATTAGACATGAAATTGGGATGAAGGTGGGATTGGATATATAAGAAGCATCAACTATTCATGTTTTCTGTCAAATACTGTAACACTTGCTTACAACGAGGAATCCAAATCTTTTTGTCCCCATCACCTTGAGAAATCTCTTATAGTTTTCATCCCCCTTACCAAGGAGTTACCTCAAGTGACTCTGTCCTGCTTCCCTTCACTTCCCTCGCATGGATTCCTTTGATACAAGAGACTGTGAAGTCAGACTTCAGCCAATGGGGAAAAAGACATAACCACCTGTGTTAGCTTAAAACCAAGTGAATGAATGCCTGTCCAGGTGGACTCGCTAGCCTGGTTTGGGTCTCAGAGCCCACTTTTTGCAGAGACCTGTTTTGCTGAACTGCTTTTGCTTTGTGCTCCCTTGTGTGACACCAAGATTATCCTCTGTTTCTAACAAGAGGGGCTGAGTGAGTTCCAGAGGGGTGGTGAGGGTGGACCAGAGCCTGATACATTGTATATGTGTATACATTGTTTTCAAAGAATAGACAAAGAATAACTGAGACCTATTAAGGTTAACAGCTATCTTTTTGTAAGCTAATGCTGTTGTCCAAGAACACTAATCCAGTGTGTAAGTGCCTGAGTTCCCTTCATTGATTGATTATGCTCACTGTCTTCGGGAATCTGGGAGCAGGAATTCTATAACAGCAACCTGCAGTGGTCCCCAAAGGATGTAAGGATGTTAGATCCTTGGCCTGCATCTGTATTCTGTGAGTAGGATAAATGGCTTCAGACTCAGCATTCCTCAGGCATGGAGGCATCACTTAATAAGATTTTCCATAATTAATATTCATTCTCAGGTTCAGAGCTATGGGAAAAAAAATCAGCCCGAATACTATAAAAAGATGTTTATTCTGGTAACAGAACTGTTAGTCTCATTTGCATGTGCAATAATTTCCTTCAACAAAATAATTTTGCATTATTTCCAAAATAATTTTCAACCTCATAATTAAAGTACATATGGAACAGAAAATCAGTCTACCTGCACTTAGTATGTTTGCCCTGAAATACTAGCAGTATCTAAAGCAGGCTCAGTGCTCGTCCTGGGTTACATTTTCTCTTGCATATGTTAAGTGAAAAATGTCCGTCATGTTCGTAGAGTGGCTGTGAAGAGGAATCAAGACAAAAGAAAAAGGCAGTAACACTTATTGAGAGTCAGTCTGCTATTTGCCAGAAAATTCACATCAGTTTAGTTCATTTTTCCTGACCTCTCTGGAAGGCTGGCAGTTTTTCAATTAAAAAATGAAGAAACTCAAAGCCAACAAATTAACACAACGAGGGCCTTGTTTCGATAGAGGAGTACAAAGATGACAGCGTCTTTGTTTAAACCAGGTGTGTCCATGCTACCTGCCTAGATAAAGAAGTCCCGTTGGCTTTCAAGCCTTACCAACTGCTTGTTCTAAGAAAGACACCAATCCGGGTACTGCAGGATGTGTGACATTTTGCTTCATGGCTTTGGCGAGAATGCCATATACTCAGGCTTAGATGCTTGCTAATGACCCAGGAATTAATTACCTAGTTCATTCGTTAATGTTCACTTTTATATCTTAGATATAATTGCTAATTAGTGCAATTATTTTGGTGTCATTATGGGTAGAATTGAAATATTTGTTGAATATTTGAATCCATTGCCCTAAATACCTCCTCTAGCAGCACGGACATATCCTTGTGAAAGCACATAGCAACCTCCAGAGTGGACTACAGTTCCTTGAGATGGGGTTTCACTCACCTGTGCTGCTTGGGCACTGTATGGACTGGCATCTGACAAGTGCTGAGCACGTGTTTGTTGACTGAGTTAAGGGATTATTGGAGCAGAACTATTGAAAGTAAACTACAATTACTGTAATCATACTCATTTAAAATTTTGATTTTACCTGCTTATATATTCATTTTTATAGTCAGCCACCTATAACTTTGGCATAGTCTTTAACAATTAAAAAAAGGCAATTTTTTCTCCCCTCTGACTGCTCAGTTTATTAAATTTTTGCAAGGGTATTGTTACAGAGGTATTTCTCTTATTTCTTATTTTTGTTTTAAAAATTAATTTGACTTTAAAATTTTTAACTCTTGTTTTGAGAGGCAGCCAAAGGCTGTCCTGTGAGTTTAAAAGAAAGCTATTTTTTTTTGTAAATGTTTTAAGTTTCTTTTTATTTATTTATTTTACATCCCAATTGCTGACCCAACTTCCTGCTCCCCCCTGCACTTTTATTTATCCTCTTCGTTTAGGTAAAGGTACGGAGTTTATGTTCTTAATAAGGTATGTTTTTATATATACGCAAATTATTTTCATGAGGAATTGCATAACCTATAAACAAAACCAGAATACTGTTATCTGAATTCTCCTTGTTTGACTGCTTGCTTATGACAGTAAAAGTAACACCTTATCCCAGCCAGAATGACAATCATTGAGGAAACAGTGGACAATAAATTCTGTTGGGAATGTAGACAAAGGAAACCCTTATTTAATATTGGTGTGACCATAGGCCAGTCCAGTAGTTACAAAATTACTGTGGAAGATTTTGAAAGTAGATATACTGTATGATCTGGTTTGGCTTTGGTCAAGTACCCAAGTCAACACATCACAGAGACACTCGTATGTCAATGTATATTTCAGTACAATCATAATAGCTACATTAGGAAAGGCACCAAGGGGCCTGATGTCAGAGGAACGAATAGGAAACTGTGAGATTTTTACACATGTATATGTTTTTATGTATATGAAAAAATTCAGCTGTAAAGAATAAAGTTATGTTGTTTATAGGAAAAAGAGTATAAGTAGAGAAAATTATATTAAGCAAATTAAGACAGTTTCTGGAAGACTGGCTTACTTTTTTAATAATATATTTTTAAATATTTAAGTAAAATTTAATTTAGATATTTAATTTAAATTTAACTCTCATTAATTTAATTTAATTATTTTAATCTGAATATTACATATAAATTTCTTTAATTAAATTAAATATTTAATTAAAATTAATTTTTAATATTAAAATTAGTATTTTGTATGCTTTCTCTCATTTTTGGTCTTAGATGTGAAATAGTTATGTAAAACTATTTATGCATAAATATTAAATGAAAGTAGTGTGCGACTGTCTAGTAGGGCAAAGAGGACAGCCAGGAGAGGGGAGCGGGGAGACAAAGGAAGGTAGAGAGAAAAGGTAGAGCGATGGCGGAAAATATGGCGGTCTTAATACATGCCTGTATGGGAGGGAGAATGTTGTTGTAAAAATATAAAAATTAAAAACGTCTTTTATCCCCACTAGGTTCGGCACTGCGGTGCCCCAAGATATCTGCTGGATATCTTGCCAGAAGCACACATTCCAAATCCGTGGCGGCCCAGACCACCATTACACTTAAATCTACACATGAAAGAACACACAACACAATAACCTTTGACCCAATTGATAAGATATAACTGCCCACATAAACATACAAAGCCCAATACACACCCATCCCTTAAGAACATTCACAACAACCTGTAAATACACAGAGTGGAATCTTAACGTCCGCTTCTATTTTCTCTCTGCCGTGGCTACTCTCTCTGTCCCTCCTGTCTCCCCTCCTTTCCGTTCCAGTCTCCTCTTCTTCCTTCTAACTTTTCTCCTGCCCATCCTTCCTTCTCCTCCAATGACAGGCCTCCTTCTATCTCGTACCTGCCCCACCTGTGACATCATCCCACAGGAGAATGCTTCCTGTAAGAGTCAACAGGGAAGATCTCGTTTTGACTTACAGCTGTGGAGGTTTTAGTCTGAGGTTGGTGGATACCATTGGTTTTTTTTTTTTTTGGGGGGGGGTGGACACATCATGGAAGGGAACACATCAAGGAGCAAGGTGCTTAACTCATGGCTGCTGGGAGATAAAGAGAGAAACAGGAACGCGTTAGGGCTTCCACTTCCCTTAGATGGTATGCCTGAATGACCCGAGGGTCCCATCAAGTCCTACCTCTAAAGGCCTCTACCATTTCTCAATTTGTACCATCTGTTGGAGACCAACACTCCACTACCCAGATTCAAGCTATTGTCCTAATCTTTTTCTCTTGAGGGGAAAATGGAAGTTTATCTACTTATTTCTTAACAGCAATAGCAGTAAGAAAAAAAATGCGTCTGTGCCTTGTAGGTTGATAATTTTTAATAGATTGAAAAATCTAGACTCCTTTCTTGGTGATATCCATCTTTGCCTACTTATTATATTTCTTATTTTGCAGCCAGTACTTTTTGAAGTGCTCTTATGTGCTGTGAGTCAGGGGGCCAATTTGCCTACCATTCCATTGTTAACCCGGAGAAGGAAGTGCTGATAAGGAAGCCGACCCTTGGGGATTTTTTGCTGTCCTTTAATCTGTGTAACCAGAGAGGGGCATCCTCACCACTACACCATGAACTCTTTAGATGCAGAGCAATGTTCTCCATCACCATGTGATCCCGTGCACTGTGAATGCATCCTGTGAATGGACGCTTGCTGTAGATGCACAGAAGGGAACACTAATTTCTTCTCGTAGACCATTACAAGGAAAAACATAGTGATTACCTTAGCCAGAAAGTAAGGGCATGAGATTGTTCTGTTTGGTTCGGCTTGCGTTTCCATTCCTTTTACACTGTATAGGTCATTTTTTCCCCCCAGAAATAAAGCGTATTGGGAAGACACTGAACGAAGAACCTTGGCTGCTTTATCAGATACGACGCTTTCTGCTGCAAATACGTTCTTTCTGGTAACAAAATAGCTCGAAGAATAATGATGTTTATTATCTCACATAAGTAGAAGGTCTGAGATGAAGTAGTTTCAAGGTCATACCAGCAAGTAGTTCGATAAAGGCGTTAAGAGTGCGGATTTTCACAGCTTTCTATTCTGCCATCTGCAGAGTGCTGGCCCTTGACCCTGCTTTTTTACCTTCACTGTTGAAGAAGGGGGCAGCAGCGCCTAGCATCAAACCCAGAATACACAGATCGATTTCAGAGTAAAGAAGCACTCCCTGGTCCCACCTCAATGTAGTGTCTTCCTGTCACTTTGACTGGTGTTTCATCGCGAACATCTTAAAGTCAGTCCCTCCTGAACATATAGCCATTGTGTAGTTTTCAACAATCAAGAGACTACTTTTTTCTCCGACTGTCCAGCTAAGTAGATTTTTGACTACTGTATTGCGTTGATCATTAGAAATATATTTCTTCCATCTCCTTTTTCGTTTAAAAAAATTTGATTTCATGCTATTTTGCAAGGCGACCAGGGCTACACCGAGGAGGAAGAGGAAACGTTTTATTGTTTTGAATAGAACCATCACTACTATTTTAGAGGAATAAAGCTCTACTCCCTCCCCACCCACCGTCAGCACCTAGGCCTGTCAAGTGCCCTGCATTCTTCTACAGCTCGTGGCTGCCAGGAAGTGAACTCAATCAGTATTATTCACAAAGGCTTATGTTTGTGTGTTGATGTATTAGGGATACTGGTTTGAATTGCTCCCAAGTAACAATTAACATCTAAAATAACTATTTCCCCAGCAGAATTAATTAAATGGAGGTAGGAGTCTACATAGCCCTTCCTTAGCAATGAGGTTATAAGGAGTACTGTTGTTAAGAAAAGGAGTCTGACTGTTAATTGTCGGTAGCTCCAAGCAGCTTCTAAACAAAGCCCTCTGTTTTCGTCTTCGTCCTGGTGAGTACAGGGCCACAGGAGGATCCAGTGTATGCATCTCCTTTCAGGTGATGGAGAACTCGATGACAGAGAATCTTTATAATGTGCTGTCCCCACCCACTGAAGCAGTGAGGATTGAGGGAGTATTCCCTAGTCTTCTAATACAGGGAGCTTGACATGATAAATCGAAAAACTCAAGGAAAACCTTTTAGGCAGAGTGATTTTCCGTCCCGAGGATATATATTATTAAACTCTGAAGATAATATTATCTGCTGCATGCAGAGAGGGATACTGAACAAGAGAAAGGTAGCTTTTGCTTCTGAAAACTCATTATTGTCAGCAACGATCAATTACTTTTTTACGGACGCACATAGGGAAGTAATGGATTATGTACTTAAGAGTTTTTCCAAATCCCAATTACTATAGAACACTCCCAAATAATTTTATACATGCCTCTGATTTAAATTGCGTATTAATTGGTTTGGGCGCTAAGTCAGACTGTCTGGCACTAATGATAAAGTTGGTTGAGCAATCTGGTAATGAAAGAAGCTGGACAGGATTGCTGTAGGAATGGAATTTGCCTAAGTTCTAATTTCCAGTATTTATTAGGGGAAACTCTGTCATGTCCCAAGATGTAGGATGGATGGATATGTGTGTGTGTGTATATATATATATATATATATATATATATATATATATATATATATATATATCACAATGTATTGACTAACTTGTTCAAATATATTTTCCAGGAAATGCATTCAAAAAAAGAATTGAAGAGCAAAAATAATCATATTCCTCATATTAAAAAATGGAACCAGGGGTTGGGGATTTAGCTCAGTGGTAGAGCGCTTGGAACCAATAATGGTAAAGAGGAAGACCAGTTACTTAATGATATTATAGGTCCTCAGATCTTAGCACAACCAATTCTGTGGTGGAAGTACCATTCAGGCTTTGGGACCCAGCATGCAGGCAGCAACACCTGTAGAAACTAAAGCAAAGGCCTAACCCAGGAAAGCCCACAGCTCTGAGAAAGTCTCTAAATGTATTAACTTGATCTCTGGCTTCTGTAGTTCTTACCCCAGCTAACTGAGGTGGGTCAATCAAGGATGTGGCTTTTGTGCTTAAAAACTCATTCTGACATAGGCTCTGGACTGAACTGGGATCCTGAACAGCCAATGTAGTTGTCGTGGGAAGAGCAGACTGTGGTCTTAACTACTGAGTCACCTTTCTTCTTTTGAGAACCATTTATTCCAACCTGTTAGTTGCAACCTCCAAAGGGGTCTCATATCAGATATCCTGCATATCAAATATTTACGTTATAATTCATAACAGTAGCAAAATTATAGCTATGAAGTAGCAACAAAATAATGTTATCATTGAGGGTCATCACGACATAAGGGACTGGATTAAAGGGTCACAGTATTCGGAAGGTTGAGAATCACTGGTCTATTTATAGACTGCATGATTTGGTTTTTGATGTTTAATTTTTTCAGCTCTCTACATAAACTCAATATTAATTTCTCATCCGTTTTATAGTTGGCAAAGATGTTTTACTTGTTATATGCCTCTCTTTGCTCTGGTAAGTATTTCTTTGCTGGGCATATACTTTTTGATTTCACAGAATCCTATCTGACATGCCAGTTCTTAGCATTTCTTGTGCTAGTGTGGCCTTTTCCAGAAACCCATTGCCTGTACCTATGTTTTGAAATATTTCACCTCTGTTCTGCTCTATCAATTGCTGTTTCTGCTTTTATATTAAGATTTTTGATCAATTTGAATTGGTTTGTTCAGATTGAGAACTGTGGATCTAGCTTCATTCTCTAACATGAGGATATTCAGTTTTTCCAGAACCATTTAACATTGCACATTTTTGAAATCTTTGTTGAAAATTAAGTATATACAGCTGTGTAGTTTTTTGAAATGAATCATCTCTTTTATGGTCTACATACATGTTTCTGTGCCACCGCCATATTGCTTTTATTATGGTAGCTCTGTGGTATATTAGAGATAGGATATTGTGATAACTTCTTCATTGCTTTCTGCTTAGAATACTTTCTGCTGTCTCTGGTCTTTGGCATTACTAAATGAATTTAAAATTTTTTTTTAGCTATTGAAGAACGGCACTGAAATTTTACTGTGTCAAATTTGTAGCTTGCTTTTGGCAATACAACCAGTTTTACAATATCATTTCTGCCATTAAAATAAAAAGGAGAGTTCTTCTCACAATTTTAGTGTCTTCTATTCTTTTCTTTAGTGTCTTTAAAAATACATCTTTTATTCTTTGATATTATAACATTATTACATAATTGCTTCTTCCTCCAAATGCTCCCATATATTCCTCACTCTTCTTTAAATTCATTGCCTCTTTTTCATCAAGTGTTGTTACATACATATATGTATATGTGTATGTGCATGTGTATGTGTATATGTATACATATATACATATATATTCTTAAATATGTAAGTCTAATGTGCTTTTTCTGTATAATGTTACTTATATGTACTTTCTCAGGGGTGGCTATTTGGTACTGGATAGTCAACTGGCACACTATTTCTCCCACCCTCAACTTTCCTTAGTCACCAATATTTCTTTGTGCAGGGTTGAGAGCTCCTGAGCTTTTTCTTGTCCTTTTTGTCATGTCTATTGTTGTCCTTGTTTAGATCATGCTTAGCAGTCATGCTGCTTTATGGGTGTAGCTTCTGGCATTAGAGATGAACCTTACAGCAAACTCCTTCAGGTCCTACAATCTTTCCTCTCCTTCTTTCTGAGGGACCCTAAGGGCTTTTCCAGTCTGGCACCCTCCTTACTGCTTCCCCCTCCTGCCTGGGGATGAGTCTAGATCAAGTTCCATTCTCTACCCACAGGAGCATTCCTGAGTAAAAAATTCTCAGAATGTACTGACTGACCCTCTGAAAAGTCCCAGGTAGAGTTCAAATGCCTGTCATGCTTGCTAGCCCATAGATTTAAATAGATTTAAAGGCTTAGCCCATAAGTTTGAACTGTAACCTTGCTGATGTAACCTGTGCCCCTAAAACATATAAAAACTGCTTGGAATAGCCAATCAGGGTCGCCTTCTAGTCACTGGTCATGAGGGGCTGATTGAGGGTCGACCCCGACGCGCTGGAAAAATAAACCTCTTGCATTTGCATCGAACTCTGTTCTCATGTCTTACTGGGGGGTGGGGGTGGGGATGGGGTGAGGTGTCTCCCGGTAGTTAAGACTCAACTTCAAACCTTATATTTCAAACCATTCCATAATGGTTGTTCCTCTGCATTTCTTTGGAATCTGTTATCTTTGGCATTCCTAAATGATTTTTTTAAAAAAGATTTTTCCTAGTTATTTCAACAACATTGAAATTTTACTGTGTCAAATCATCTGGAGTTTGCTTTTGGCAATGTAGCCAGTTTTACAATATTATTTCTGCCAATAAAAAAAAATCCTTTTTCACTCATGATGTTATTAACTTGGGTCTTTCTCTTTTGTTTAGTTGGCTAGGTGTTTGTTGGTTTTGCACATTTATTTTCAAGAAAAATCAACCTTTTGTTTAATTATCTCTGTGCTGTTCTCTTAGTTTCCATTTCATTAATATCTCCCCTGATTTCTATTTATTGTAATATACCACTTTTGGGTTTGGATTGGTCTTGTTTTCCTAAGGTCTTGAGGTATATCACTGGGCTATTTATATCTTTCTGATTTTATAATTAAAGAACTCATAACTATAGCATTTCCAGATAGTATCACATTGTCTATATGCTGAAGGTATTTTGTACTTTTATTTTTATTTAATTCAAGGAATTTTAAAATTTCACCTGCAATTTCTTCAGGGACTACTAGTTAGTTATCAAAGAGTGTCGTTTTTTTTTTTTTTACATGTATGTATGTATGTATGTATGTATGTATGTATGTATGTATGTATGTGTTTATTTTGTTTATTTTATACCCCAGATTTATTCCCCTCCAGGTCCACCGCTGCAATGGTTCCACATCCCATTTCTACTCCCCGCCGCCCCTGCCCCAACACTTTCCTCCTCCCTGTCTCCACAAGGATGTGCCTACTCCACCCACCCCACCACACCTCTAAACTTCTTGAGGCCTCCAATTTCTTGAGGGCTAGGTGCATCTTCTCTGATTGAACCCAGACCCGGGAGTTCTCTGTTGTATATGTGTTGGAGGCCTCATCTCAGCTGGTGTATGCTGTCTGTTGCTGATCCAGTGTCTAAGAGATCTTAGGGGTCCAGGTTAATTGAGACTGCTGGTCCTCTTACAGGGTCGCCCTCCTCCTTAGCTTCCTCCAGCTTTCCCCTAATTCAACCACAGGGGTCAGCAGCTTCTGTTCCTTGGTTGGGTGCACATATCTGCATCTGACTCTGTCAGCTGCTTGTTGGGTCTTTTTGGAGAGCAGTCATGGTAGGTCCCCTTTTGTCAGTGCCCCATAGCTTCAGTAATGGTGTCAGGTCTTGGGGCCTCCCGTTGAGCTGGATCCCACTTTGGGCCTGTTGCTGGACCTTCTTTTCCTCAGGCTCTTCTCCATTTCCATCCCTGCATTTCTTTCAGACAAGAATTATGGGTCTGAGCTTTGGCTGTGGGATAGCAACCCACTCCCTCACTTGATGCCCTGTCTTTCTGCTGGAGGTGGATTCAATAAGTTCCCTCTCCCCACTGTAGGGCCTTTCATCTAGGGTCTCTCCCTTTGAGTCTTTAGAGCCTCTCACTCCTCAGGTCTCTGGTACATTCTAGAGGGTCCTCCCAACCTCCTTCCTCCTGAGGTTGCCTGTTTCTATCCTTTCTGCTGGCCCTCAGGGCTTCAGCCCCTCCCCCAATAGTATTGTTAACACAGTGAGTTCTTTGAATTCTTTTCTTTGTTAAGTCTTGCTTCTTGTCTTAGAAAAGAGTCTATTTTAGAGAAGGTTCCATGGGCTATTGAGAAGAACACACATTCTGTCTAAAAATCCATTTTATCTACGAAGTTTCTTTGTTGATCTTTAGTCTGGGCCACCTATACAGAAATGCAGATAAGAGATTGAAATTACCCACTATTAATTTTTACCCAGGGGATTTTTTTTTAAAATAAAATTTGACATCTGATCTGTTAAAAATCTTTTTATAATAATGCCCTTCTTCAACTCTTGATTAGGTTTGAGATTTTTTTAAAAAAATAAAAGCTTTTTTCAGCTAACTTGGTACATCTTAACATCCCTGTCGTGAAGTATGTTTTTTTTTTTTTTATTAAATATTTCAATACAACTGTTTCTCTTATTAGGGTGATGCTAGTCTAGTTCCTTCAGTTCATCTCCACTGGTGCTTTACTAGGATTTCATTTGATCTGAGGAGTCCAGGGTCAGTCCATTTAATTTTAGTTTATCCCTGAAAATAGCTTGGCATTGTTGTACACACCAGCCCCTTCAAGCTCTTTCCAGTTTTTCAGATTCCTTCAACGGGGTCCCATTTCAGTTCAGTGGTTTGCTGCTGGCATGTTTTTGCCTTTTGGAGAGATCTACATCCAGTTCCTGTTGGCCTGCACTTCTTTGCTTCATCCATCTTGTCTAATTGGGTGGCTGTATATATATATGGGCCACATGTGGGGCAGGCTCTGAATGGGTGTCCCTAGTGAAGTATGTTTTGGGGACACAATCAACCGTCGTAAGTGGTTTGTAAGTTCCGTCAGCTCATCTGCATTTCTTTACTGCTGCATTGAGGCCACACACATTGGAGGTTGTTATGAGGTGTTTATCAACGTTTTTGTGTAGTCAGTTTGATTGCTGCTTATTCTCTTTTTCTCCCTTTTAGCATCAGGCGTTTGCTTGTTCACTGTGTTCATCTGGGTTCCTCCCCAGATCTCTTTTGCTCATCGGTCTTCTGCACTGTTCTCCCCGTCCTCTCATGACTGAGAACGCTCCTCTCCCTCTTCCATGTATGTTAATCCTTTCAGTTTGTTCTGCAGCACCGGTGCGTTGGCCAGGAGTGGTCGTAGTTCATGTTTCTCTTGACGTTTCTTTATTTTCCTGTCAGTTTCAAAGCATGCGTTTTCAGTATATAGCAATCCTCATGGGTAGTTATGCACTTTCGTGGCTTGAAATACATCATTCCATGTTTCCCTTGGCTTTTAGGTTGGAGTGAGTGATCTCACGTTTCTCTGATGTGTTTTTCTCTGTGGGTCCACGGTATTTGGTTGTAGTTTTATTGTTGATCCTTTGCTTTGTGTTCTTGATATTTTGATTATAATATATTGTGGAGAGGCTCTTCTCTAGTCATGTGTGTTTGAAGTCCCTGTGCTTTGATGTTCGTTCCTTTTTTGAGAGCATTCTGGTTGAATGAGTGCAGATTGGATAGCTATTAAGGAGTTGCTTGGGTGTCCTCATGAAGTCACTGAAGTAAGAGGAAAACCTGTAAGTATAAAACACGAGGTGGGCTGAACAGAGGCACTTACATTCTTGATGGTACTAAGGAGGGCATACCTGTCAATGTTGCTTTATGGACTTATTGCAAGGTGAGTTAAATGACAATACATTAAACAACAATAACAACAAGTACATTAAAATAGCTGTTCCTCATTGACCCCTTCAATGTGGAAGTAATGTCTAACTGCTTTTTACAATAGTAAATTTGCTTTAGGATGCTTCTTAACAACTTTTGAGGTAGACAGGTGATATAAGTAAGCCAAAGAAGAGTTTAAAAATTTGTTAAAGGGCTGGATATATAGGTAGGATGTTGTCATTATGCAGGCCAAGGCAGATACAAGATAGAACAAGGCCTGTCATTGGACGAGAAGGAAGGATGGATGGGAGAAAAGTTTTAGAGAGAGGAGGAGACTGGAACAAGGGAGAGAGGCAGCCAAGAGAACATGAAGGTGGATGTTAAGATTCCTCTCTGCACATTTACAGGTTGATATGAATGTTCTTAAGGGATGGATGTGTACAGGGCTCTGTATGTCTAGGTGGGCAATTATATCTTATCAATTGGATCAGAGGTTATTGTGTTGTGTGTTCATGTGGCGATTTAAGAGATTATGCAGCGGCTGGAGACACTAGGTCACCACGGAATTGGGATGTATACTTCTGGCATGGTGGCAACCTGCCTTGGGAACTAGATGGGTAGAGAGATTGTTGCTAGGATCAGAGAGAGGCCATCAGCAGTGTGATATGGGATGGAGCAAAGCGGATGAGGGGCTTTGCTGACTGAGATGAAGATTATCTACCAGATATCTTGGGGCACTACAGTGCCAGACCAAGTATGGGGTAAAAGAAGAAACATTTTATTTAATTTTACAGAAACACACACACACACACACACACACACACACACACACACACGTTTGAAAGGAAAGAGATGGACCAACTTTACAACTACAGTAGAAACAAAAGTGATAGACAACTAAGACTCAAGCTCGGCTCATCAGCAGGACCTTCTGTAGTTCTCTCGAATCTAAAGAAAGGGAGAGAACAAAGGGATCTATTTGGTCATAGTTTTATTCAGTTATGATATCAGCCATGCATGTAAAATGCTCTAGCCTAGCTCGGTTGGATAGTTATTTGATTGAATAGCACCCTCGTTTTATTGTACTATTCATTTCTTTGGTTTGTTTCATGTTCTCTCCCCATTGTTAGAATAACTTACCTTTGTAATACACAGTCAAGACTTTATCAGGAAGTAAGTGGGGGATCTGAAATCTATTTTGACTGTATTAAACATATTTGCTCCTATGCTAACCGTTAGATGATGACCTTCAATGTTTTCCATCAATAGATCAGTCATCTAATTCTCAATATTCAACTAGCAAAAATGAGAAATCAAAATTTTTTTTATTAGTTTTTTTTTCATTATTAACTTGAGTATTTCTTATTTACATTTCGATTGTTGTTCCCTTTCCCAGTTTCCGGGCCAACATCCCCCTAACCCCTCCCCCTCCCCTTCTATATGGGTGTTCCCCTCCCCATCCTCCCCCCATTACTGCCCTCCCCCCAACAATCACGTTCACTGGGGGTTCAGTCTTGGCAAGACAAAGGTCTTCCCCTTCCACTGGTGCTCTTATTAGGTTATTCATTGCTACCTATGGGGTTGGAGCCCAGGGTCAGTCCATGTATAGTCTTTGGGTAGTGGCTTAGTTCCTGGAAGCTCTGGTTGGTTGGCCTTGTTGTTCATATGGGGTCTCGAGCCCCTTCAAGCTCTTCCAGTCCTTTCTCTGATTCCTTCAACGGGGGTCCCATTCTCAGTTCAGTGGTTTGCTGCTGGCATTCACCTCTGTATTTGCTCTATTCTGGCTGTGTATCTCAGGAGAGATCTACAACTGGTTCCTGTCAGCCTGCACTTCTTTGCTTCATCCATCTTGTCTAATTGGGTGGCTGTATATGTATGGGCCACATGTGGGGCAGGCTCTGAATGGGTGTTCCTTCTGCCTCTGTTCTAAACTTTGCCTCTCTATTCCCTCCCAAGGGTATTCTTGTTCCCCTTTTAAAGAAGGAGTGAAGCATTCGCATTTTGATTATCCGTCTTGAGTTTCATGTGTTCTGTGCATCTAGGGCAATTCAAGCATTTGGGCTAATAGCCACTTAACAATGAGTGCATACCATGTGTGCTTTTCTGTGATTGGGTTACCTCACTCAGGATGATATTTTCCAGTTCCATCCATTTGCCTATGAATTTCATAAAGTCATTTTTTTGATAGCTGAGTAATATTCCATTGTGTAGATGTACCACATTTTCTGTATCCATTCCTCTGTTGAAGGTCATCTGGGTTCTTTCCAGCTTCTGGCTATTATAAATAAGGCTGCTATGAACATAGTGGAGCATGTGTCTTTGTTATATGTTGGGGCATCTTTTGGGTATATGCCCAAGAGAGGTATAGCTGGGTCCTCAGGCAGTTCAATGTCCAATGTTCTGAGGAACCTCCAGACGAAATCAAAATATTTTAAGACAAAAGGAGGCTCTGCTTATCTCTTTGTTTCATCAATAATGAAACCCAAGAAGACGAAACAAACAAATAAAACAAAAGAAACAAAAAACCAAACCAAAACGAATAGGGAAGCCTCCTAGAGAAGAAAATGGAAAGGATATAAATATACCTTTGAGGTTAAACAGCGCATATCCTCCTCTGTAGCTTGATGCTGCTCAGGTAGACATGTGTCTTACACTTGATGACACCACAGAACTAAAGAAGCACATTAAATAAGTAGCTTTGGCTCTTTACTTCTACTGCTGACCTAATGATTACAGAGTAGTAGCTTATCAGTAATGTTAATGTATCTCTCTCTCTCTCTCTCTCTCTCTCTCTCTCTCTCTCTCTCTCTGTGTGTGTGTGTGTGTGTGTGTGTGTGGTCTTGTATGTTGGAAGTATGTGTGATTTGCCTTTTCATTTTTATTTTACAGGTGATTACAGCTAAGAGATTGCCTGAATCTCAGAAGAGACTTTGAATGTGGGGCTTTTAAACAAGTTTGAAACTGTTGTAGACTATGGGACCTTCTTAAGTTGGACTGAATACAATTCTGGATTGTGTTATAATTACAAGCCTTTGGGGGACAGGAAGCAGAATATGGTAGTTTGAATAAAAATACCCCTCCCCATATACCTATAAGAAGTGGTATTATTAGCAGACGTGGCCTTGTTGGAGTTGGTGTGTCTCATTCTTTTCCTATTGTCTATATGGGACTCTCAGCTCCTCCTGCACCCTGTCTGCCTGGATGCTGCCATACTTCCCACCATGATGATAACAGACTGAACCTCTGAAACTGTAAGCCAGCCCCAACCAATTACATGTTTTCCTTCTAAGCGTTTCCATGGTTATGATGTCTCCTTACAACAATAAAATCTCAAGATAGTGATTTTCCCTTTAGATCATCATTGTCGTAGGATGGAGATGCCCAGGATGCTGCTCTAGGAAGTGAGAACAAAGGGCAGCCATCCTGGTTTAGACTGAATTATCATTAAACAACCAATTTAATCCTGCTTACCGGAAGTTTGAAGATCCTTCCTCGCAGAGCTCCGCATCTCCAGTTCTAATGTAGTTTAGTTTACGACTAACAGGGGAGCTTAGGACTTAGGTGTCAGACATTTGTTAAAGAAGGTAGATGCCAGATAAGCATGAGGTCCAGAAGTCAGTCCAAAGCAGTGCACAGTTGATGAATGAAAAACACAGACCATTCCTGTTAGCTTAAGTCCGTTAGTCAGGGTTGAGTTTTCAGTCCCACTTGGGGGCTGAAACGGAAATAATAGGATATATAAATAGAAATACGAATGGATGCAGAACGTCAAAACATTCTAAAGATGTTTATCCTAGAAAGTCAACAGAGTGTAGTTTTGGAAAGTTCGCTTAGAAGTATGTTCTTTGCTCCTGAGATTTTTACAAGAAAGCAAACAGAGGTGTTGGGAACGGTTCCTCCTTTTACAGGTTGGTGACTTTCTAGTTAAGGTCTTCTGATGGGTCACAGGGGTTCAAGGCTGAAGGAAAAGTTGCCAGAGTTCTGTATTTGCATCATGACTGCCACTGGGGCCTCAGGTGGCAATCTAAATCCCAGATCCCGTTCAAATGTCCCTTTGGCATTGACTATTGCCACCAGGTGAGGTCTGCTCTTGGCCTTGGCCATCAGGTGCTGATATTTCCTCTGGGAAGAAGAAATAACTCATGGTTTAATCTGCCAAGGCCACAACTTCTTCGGTATTTCAGGTTGTCCTTTCCAAAGGATAAGGTCAGGGAATAAATCTTCACCACAGAATGTCATGAACGACACCAGCCAGAGTCTTTGTGAAAAAGAGCTTGGCATCGCACAGATATACAAACGAAGATATAAAACCCAGTCATAGCGTATAAATCCACCTGGTCAGAAAGGGAACCGAAAGGCACGTGAGAAGCGAGAGCATTTGCTTCCCAGTGGCCTTAGTTCTTTGTCATTAGGTATGCCTCCGTAAAAGAGACTGTCCTTGATTAGCAGAATTATTGACAACATCGAGAGATTCCATGATTTGGATATTTCGTTTGTGTGTGGTTTTTTTCGTCACTTGATTTCCTTATCAGAAACTGATGGTGTTCCTCCATTTTCAATTTTACTGAACTTTTCCTGTCTGCGCGTATGGGTTACTTGTTTGATTAGAAATCTACACATATTTGGCATTGAGATAACCTCTAACCCTTGAATCTTGACCTTGAGTTTGTTTGCTGGAAGAACGTGGGTTTCATGCAGTCCTTCTAACTTTTGAAAACAAATGAGAAAAGCTGGCGATATGGATACAATACCCCCTTGATTGGCCATCTGTTAGGAAACTTGCTAGGGCCTGTGCAAAGAGGACAGGAAGCTATATCATCCCAGCTCAGTGTGACACTTAAGAAGAAAGAGTATTTCCTCCAGAAACCAAGCTAAATTTACTTACGCCAGAAAGACCTACCTGAAGAGCAAAGACTCAAGGGCGAACCTATTTCAGAACAGGGATGGAATAGTTTCAGTATCAAAGAAAAGCTTTTGATAGTTTTTCTTTACAGCTTAGTGCCTCTTACTCAAAGTAAGGGCCCCCTCATGGTGAGGAAATGGGTGGCTGAATGAAGTTCTTCAGTTAACCCGTGCCTGAATTTAAGTAGTTTGGATGTATGTGTTTCAATAAGACGAGAATAATTGTTCTAGTTAGGCTTTACTTTCATGGGTAATTATTACCAGCGGTTCTCAACTAGCGGGCTGTGACCTCATTGTGGATGTTCAATGACCTGTTCCCAAGGGTTGCCTGAGACCATCCGAAATCACAGACATTTATATTATGACTCATAACAGTAGCAAAACTATGGTTATGAAGTAGCTACAAAGATAGTTTTATGGTTGGGAGGTCACCAGGACATGAAGAATTGTATCAGAGGGTCACACAGCCTTAGGAAGGTTGAGAACGACCGCTCTGTGCCGTCTGTCTGATCAATGATTTCCCTTTCATTGTAACTTTTAGAATGTGCGTGTCTGATTGGGACCAGAATGACAAGAAGTAGACCATTCATAAAAACAGAAGAGTGTCATGTATATAGGACAGCTTTGCAATGGGTGGAAACAGAACTTTCCGAGGACGTGCTGTCTCTGTGTAGCATCAGAGAAGAGCTATTCCTTCCCTCTAAACATGCAGCTACTTGGGTGACGCTCTGGGCTACAAACTACTCTAAGCAGCTTGAGCCAGTATGGTCAAATGAATGTGCAAATGAATAGCAATAAAAGCAAATACTAAAGCGAGTTTTTTTTCCCTTGGCATTTAGTTCAGATACGCTATAGCACAAGTGGGTTATTTGAATTCCTTTCACATGTAATTAAACTACACAGAGAGAAAAATCTGGCAAACTGAAGGCCGGGGAAGGACAGATAAAAGAATAGACAATTCCTCAGAGCATTTTACCAGCTTGCCATCATCCTCTAAGAAGGCAAAAAAAAGAAAAAGGGTCTAGTATCTGGAGGTCTGGCGAAAGGCTCCATATAACTGCATAAATGTGTTATTAATTGTAGGCGCAGCGTTTTGGTTTCAGACCGTAACTTTATGCTCTTAAACATACAGCAATAATTGTGGAAGACAGCCACCTGCAGAGCCTTTTTTGGTGGCTTCTGACCTGCCCTACATCGTTAAGAGAGCCAGTCTTGCTAACAGGGTTGATGTCACACCGGCTTCTTCTGTCTCGCAAAATTATTTAAAGATGTGTCTTTAACCACCCCCACAGTGCCAACTGGCTCTATGAATGTCAGTCCTCTGCTATTAGGAGAATTGTCTTAGATAATGTCATGCCGTCTCTTGAGATGTTAATCTTTGTGCTTTCTTGTGCATGACCCTTCCTTTATTCGTCTGTAGGTATTTTCATTGCCCTGGGGGATCAAGATTCATAGCAGAGGTGCAAAGAGGAGAGTTACAGTGGGAACAATACTTCTGAAAGTTCGGTTCTTTGATAGTTTACATTTTGTTGAGAAAAGGATCATAGGAATTCCGAGGCAGAATTGAAGTCCTCCAGTGCCCTGAATTCACTGGGCTCTGTCTGAGCTACCCTTAAGATACCGTCTTTATTCAGGGGCTCAGAAGAATCCTGACATTGTGGGTGAGGAAGTCTCTGGGCTTCCAGAGGGACATTGATGCCCATGAAGCAAAACATTTCCAGTGTGAATTCTTTGAAGGGTGGGAAAATGTTGTATAAGATCCACACTAGCTCTCTTTAGCCTTCCAAATCCATGGTAAAAATTAGTCTCAACAGTGACTCTTGATCTGATTGGCCAAGAGAATATCTTAAGATAAAAAGGAATATTGCACTTTGGAGGTAAGTTTTCAAATGTAAAGGACCTGTCCTTTTAAGATTATGATGAATTTTCACTGGCCAAAGGGAAGCCATCATAGACCCAACAGGGATATTAGGGACATTCTACCCACAACAGAACTCTGGTTCCATTTGAACCCCTGGCACTCATTCTCTATATCCTTGAGTAGTTTCACCAAGAGTCAGTCCTTTTACTGTTATCATTTCCTTTCTAAGACCTTTTGTTTTACCCGCACTCCAGCACCCATCTGTTCTTCACGTTTTCTCTGCAACACTTACAGTGCATTATGGAACCGAGGGCTCACTTCAGTAGTGGTAGTTTGAATAAGAATAGGTTGGTGGCGCTCTTTTAGAAGAATTAAGAGGTATGGCATGGTCTTACCAGAGGAGGTATGTCACCAGGAGTGAGTTTTCCTCTGTGTTCCAAAGTCCATGGCCAAGCCTAACCCCCAACCCCTCTATTACAACTTAATAGATCAGAGGTGAGCTCACCGGTACCTGCTTACCTGTCAGCCAATGTATTTCCTGATATGCTGGCCTTCACTAACTCTCTAAACTTGACACAAGCCCCTAATTCAATGCTTTTGTCTAGTAGTTACCTTTGCCATGGTATCTCTTCACAGTAGTAGAACAGTAACTTGAGTAACAAACTAGAGCAAAAAAATTTTTTTTTGAGTTTTACTGGCCATTTTACTGAAATTCATTACTTTCCGATACACTTCTTCGTTAACCAAAACCAGCAATTCAAAAGCCAAGTAAAGGCACAATAGTAACATCAGCAACAACGAACCAGATCTAAACTACTGTGTTCTGAGTGCAGGCAGGATGTGAAGAAGTAAGTTTGACTGAACGGCCCAGCCAGTATCAGAGCTGGAAGAGGGCAGCAGGGGCATCCCGGTGATAGTATGGGAAGGTAATGTCTTCTAGAGAACGTCCGAGTGATTCCGTTTTGGGAATAGGGAGCACGCTTACTCAGAATATCAGAGGGAATACCTGATAAAAAGGCTCTTTGGGGGGTTAGGAGGGGAAGGCTCTTTGAATGTGTAAACTTTTGTATTCTGTAAAAACCATCAAGGAAGAACAGCTTGCCGTGCAGTTGAAGCCTTTTGAAGGGACAGGCACCTTTTCCCTGTGGTCCAAAGGCATTCCAGAGAATGTCATGGTGGCCAGCATGTCAAGAAGACACAGCACGCACACGGATTTAGAGGGAGTGGGGAAGCAGCCCTTCGTTTCGATCCAGAGTCTTAGTTTCAACACCTGAACAGGGAGGGCGCTGTTTCAGTGCCCTTTCTCCTTAGCAGGAGGAAGGGAAACACGTTTCACCTGAGGATTCCCAGGAGCACGGAGAGAGCATCCTTATTGGAATTCAGTGTTTCAGCCAGCTGCCAGATCTTCTGTCGTGTTACCTGTGGCTACTGGCTTTGCAGGGGACAAGTTGTGCTTGGGGAGGGGCTTGAATCTCAGGTGATAGGTGCTGATCTAGGTGTGTCCACAGTGGGTTATATCCTGGATAAAGATGTAGCTAGAGGCAAACAGTAGTACGGAATACTCAAGTGAGTCATCAGACGGCACACGGAGAGCAGGCAGAGACGCACAGCCCACGTCCGGATGGATCTCAGGACTCCGCTTTAATTTGTCGAGTGACCACGAAATATGCTCTAAGAGAGTGGCTCTCTGCAGGCGGTCTTGCCTCCAGAGATACTCAGAAATGTCGGAAGACACTTTGCTCACAACCTTGGACAGGAGAGTGAGCAACTGGCTCCTGGGACAGGGGTGGGAGCAGCTGCAAATGCCACTTACAGAGCTTTCATTTCACGGCAGATAGCATTTGAAGTCCAGCATTGCGGTCTTCTTGGAGGTTACTGCTCATCTGTTTCTTTGTTTTTTCCCTTCCTGGGCTGAATTTCAGAGCTCCTCAGTACCACACAAGGACTTGACCCAGTTTGGATTAACTGGACAATGTGTGAAGATGTTGTCCCCAGTGTCCTGGTGGCTGGAGGTGACCATGACCGCTGTGCCTGTGTCATGCCACACAGAGTGCTGGGTTTATCCCCTGTCTACTGGTTCATGTTTCATCCTTTCTAGCCTTCAGCCACTGGCCACAGACTTGCTCCTTGGCCACAGATAGAACCTTCTGGTACTTGTTTTGTCCAGTTCTGAGATGGCCACTCGCCTATGTCAGAGTTAACCTCCCTTTAGTTTAAAATGCGTCTGCGTCAGTCAGTCACGGAAGTCGATGCGCTCTGGGTTGGTCTTTTGCTGCGTCAGCTCACCTCCTGCAACTTGTCTGTAGTGAGCGGAGATGGCGGAGATGGCGGCACAGGGCTCCGCATTTTGCATTCCCTAGGCAGCACTGCGCCCTTCCCCACATGCAGTAACTGCTAAGTACGCCTTGGCACCACGTTCTCCCCCGCAACCTCTCAAAACTTTATTTGCTTAGCGTCTAATGAAATGTTTATATTTGGACCATGCTGTGAAAACATATATATTTTAAAAGCCTTATTGAAAATCTCTGTAGAAGACCAAGGTTTCCTGCGGTGTGATAATATTTCTCCTTCTGTGAGGAAGGGAGGAAGCATCCCGTGGAGTGTGGCAGGTGTTCGTGGCGATTCACATCTGGATGTGAACCAAGAGCTCAGCTGAGCTTCTCTTATCTCAGCGAGGAGGGCCCATGTACCCAGAGTGAGTCCTGTGCATACGGCCCATACACGCGGAGGGTTTTATGAGATGGGAACAGGATGCTAGAGAGATCTTAGACTGGGACACATTTTGGATAGGGAAAAGATAGGGAAAAAAAAATCCCAGTTTAACTATTCAATCCTGTTCATGGGCAGATATAGAGTAAGGAATATATTTTTGTATTTTGTACATTTTCCTCACAAGAGTAAGTGTATGAGAAAGAGAGGGAGGGAGGGGGGCTAGAGGAGGGGGATGGGGATGGGGATGGGAGGGGGATTGTTAACTTTAGAAGGATGCCAGTATTGCCAGGTACAGGGGAAATGTTTTTATCTATATATTTTTGTCAGAACACCAGGTTATCTGCATGGCTGGAAGGTTGGGGCCTGGGACAGAGACAGTTGATACCCAAGACTCCAACTAGAGTGGCATCTTGGGTACATCAGCCCCTTGAATAGGGCATTTCTATCTCTCATTCATTCCAACAGATGAACAGATTTGAAAAATTTCAGGGGTGTGTGTTTGTGTTTGTGTTTGTTTGTGTGTGTGTACTAATTGGCAAAATAGAAAAGTTTTTCAGAATATGTGAATTAAAAAACATTATTACTATATTTAGGTTACAACATAATTATCATAATTTCTCCCATCCTATGTCCCTTTCCTCCCTCTACTCATCCCCACACAGCCCTCTTAGCTCTCTTTAAAATTTATGACATCTTTAATAATAATAATAAAAGAACGATGTAGCTTTCTTTCTGCTACCTGTCCACACAGCCTGCTCGGCCTATTTTCAGTGTGCTAATGTCTCCCAGAAGTTAAGACTCCTTCTAAGAGCATGCCCATAGCATTCAGTGGACCAGGGAAGTCCTTGGTGTGTGGACAAAATTTGTATACATCTTCAAAATGTGTATTTAATGGCAAGGAAGTCCATGGCTTACATGGAGTGGGAGAGGGGCCTCAGGCTTCCCAGTGATAGAATACTGATAATCTGCTATGTGGAGCCCTTCAGCAATGAGTCCAGCCAGGGAGATAAGACGTGGAAATAAATGGCTTTCAAGCAGGGAAGGTATGTTCAGGGCACTTTGAGTCAGGGAGATGACCTTGGGTGATGCACAGCTTACTGAGGCTTAAGAATGACTGAGATGTGCACAGAAAAGCCAATGAAAGAGTTGAGCTCGTAATAGTTAAGGGGAGTTAGTTATAAAGTCACAAATAACAGCTTAGTTGCTTGTAAATCTTTCTTAAACAATAGAAAGATTTCCGAATGATATTAACGACTAAGTACATTTCGTTCGGCAGGTATGAAAAACCTTCAAAATGGAAGGGAGCGGTCGGTGTGGATCCCCGGTTTCCTCTGTTAGGCTGGCATTTGTCTCGTTTGACAAGAGCACGTTAGCTGTCACTGCCTCACACGGTGGCCATGTTCTGTCAGCTGCCATAATGTCTTATCTAGACAATGAGCCGGTCAGTTTTTGCCGCAGTGCACGTAGAGATTGAAGTCTAAAGCTGAGTGGTCCTGACCAACCTTCTATGCTTCATGTGCAATCTTGCTTGAAGTGCCCCACACTGACCACTAGATGGCAATCCTACACAGGCAAGCCGGTCATCCACCTGCCTTACTACAGGCTGGTTGGGATTCTCCATAACCCCGGAGAGAGTGAGTGATCTCCTGGCTTGATGAACGAGCTGATGGAAGGGCCAGAATGTCAAATAGAGTTGTCTAAAGAGACTTTCAAGAAATCAAATCGATGATATCTGAGGTGACAAAAAGCAGGAAGTGCCTGTCTGCCTTTCACATTTACATTTTTAAAAAATCGAGAAGCCTCAGGAATGATATAGCTTGGGCCACAGGTACAGTATATAATTAATATGAAACCTGATCTCTTACCTCCTCCCAAAGCAGATTCTTTTTTTTGTCATTTCGTAGTTAGGCTTCTGTTTTCTAGGCTTCTGGGCTGAGCGCATTCTGAATCTTGGCTCCCTGCTATAACCTCACATCGTATTGTTCACTTATCCATCTGGCTTCCTGACTTTCTTCCCCCTTGTCTCAATGTTATCACGTCTGTATTATTAAAATGATAATTACATAAAAATTTTTAATGGAAAATAAAACAATTCATCGGTAGGTACGTAAAGAGCAACACAGTGGCTCGATGGTTGACCGGTCTAAAACAGTTTTCTCTCTCCAGCAATGAAAACTGACACCACTTGTAAATTGTGGTTTACTCTCATGGTCACCGGTTCTTTCCTTCTGAAAACATCGCCTCTGAGCTCTGCTTCGGCTCCCGTTGTCAGAAGCTGTGGGTAGGAAGGATCTGCGATGATCTCTGTGCTTGGGATGCCCAAACGGCTCGAGTCTCAAGCTCTTTCTGTGCCCAGGAGTGTGTAAGCCTTTAAAAGTCCCAAGGACAGCCGTTTGCTGTGTGTTGAGGTGCCTTGAAATGGGTGGAAGTTAGGGAACTGGTCTTCCGGTTGACCTTTCTACTGTATTTTCTGTGTTTTGACTTAGCAAGTGCTTTTCCTCTAAGTTGGTCCGCATTCTCAACAGTTGCATGGCAAACGATAAATAAAAAGAAAGGGGTGATTAAGACAAGACCCCCCAAATCCCATTAGGATTCTCAGCACCCTAATTCCAAATAGCCCCACAACATGGGAACTTTATAAACGGTATTTAAAGGTTTGTTGGACATTTGCTTGACTACTTCTAACTCCTCCATAGCCACGCTTGAACATTATACCAAAGCCCCCTACACTCCTCCTTGGCCAAATACTTCTATTTGCCACAATTTCGGTCATTTGTTCCAGCGTCACTCAATAATTTAGCTTATATTTTAATCCAATCTTGTGCATACAGGGAGTGCAGCCCTTGCCTAACTTCTTATATTCACTGATCTCCAGAGGCAAGTGGTTTTGATATTTTGGTGCTTATTGAACCTATAATCGTACTGAGGCTTCTATTCTGACTCTGCTGTGGAGTGGAGGATGCGGGCTTTCCCTCGGTCCCCATTTGCTTGACATCCGCGATGTACCGACGTAAAGAAAAAAAATTGTGGCTCTTCATCTGAAATTCATATCTACCTGGGTTTCTTGTCTTTGTATATGCTAAATCCCAGAAACCCAACTGTCAACCATACAGGGACAGTTTTGCCCTAATGTATAAGCTGTTTCCTCATTATTTTGGCTTGACCGCTTTTCAACACTTTAGTTTTGAGGATCGCGTGGGTCTAGCCACATATCCACTGCCCTAAACATTTCTCGGCTTTGTGTGCTTAGACTGGACTGTGTTTGGTGTTAGTTGTTGCACGGGTCACCACTTAGCCTTCAGACACACTCCGTTGTGGAATTCTCTTCTTTTTTCTTTCTTTCTTTTTTTTTTTCTTTTTTTTTCGGAGCTGGGGACCGAATCCAGGGCCTTGCGCTTGCTAGACAAGCGCCCTACCACTGAGCTAAATCCCCAACCCCAAAGGTTTACTTATTTATTTTTTTTCCGGGGCTGGGGATTGAACCCAGGACCTTGCGCTTCCTAGGCAAGCGCTCTACCACTCCCTCCCGTTGTGGAATTCTCACACAGTGTCGATCTTACGCCTGCTGCCTGCCCAGCGTTCTGGTTCCCCTCCTACTTCATCTTGCAGATTGAGCCGCGCCCTCTTAATACCTAGAGTGGTAGGTTTGGGCCTCTGTTGTCTGTGTTTTTGTTCACTCCGCATTTCGGTGGTTGCTTGTAGAGCGAATAGAAAGCTGACACACATGAGGAGACCTTGACTTTCTATTCCTCTGTGATGGTAACGTTGGCCAAGAACGAGGTTACGGGTTAGGAAAGAGAGAGCAGGCTTACGTAGTGAGTGAGCTGTCATCCCCAAGTCTGCCTCTTCCTAGTCTAGGCACTCTGAAGCTTACAATGGTACATGATCCAGTGTAAGCCATTGTTGGTTGGCTGATCTGGGTGATAGAGAGGAACGATGCTGTTCTGGAGATGTGTTAGGAGGAAATGTCCAAACCCAATGGACCGGGTAACTGATGTTCACAATTAGGCTCCATCAAGGATGCTGCATTTCACCATGGGGCCTTAACACGAACAAATTACGCTTTTTCTCATGTGTTAGTTGACACTACACAGATTAATATTTTTTAAAAAAACAAGTTACTGAAAGTGTCCGAAATATTTCAAAATGCGAATCACACTTCTTTTTTCTATTATTGCACCAGTTACCCCTGAGACGGGGGTGAAACTTGAGCCCATTTTTATACATTTGAAACTTGGAGTTCAAATCCCACATGACGGTGGTTCGAGTTTGTAATCTCAAGATTTAGGAGGCTGTGAATTCGAGGCTAGTCTAGGTTTAAGACCTTGCCTAAAAACAACAGAAACAACAAACACAAAACAAATAAATGAAAAGAAAATACCGATAAAAAATGAAAGTTGAACTAAAAGTTTCTTCTTAATGTTTTTTTTTTTTTTGTCAAAAGCAGGAAAAGGCAACTAAATATTTGTTTTGAGTAAATCCTGTCTTTTATTTTTTAAAATTTTATTAGATAAATATATTTACTTACATTTCAAATGTTATTCCTCTTCCCGGTTTCTTGTCCTTAAGCCCCCATTCCCTCCCCTCCCCCTCCCCCGTACGGGTATTCCCCCCCCACATCCCCCTTACTGCCCCCCATGTTCCCCTGCATTGGGGGTCCAACCTTGGCAGGACCAAGGGCTTCCCCTTCCACTGGTGCCCAACAAGGCTATTCTCTGCTACACATGCAGTCGGAGTCCAGGGTCAGTCCATGTATAGTCTTTGGGTAGTGGTTTAGTCCCTGGAAGCTCTGGTTGGTTGGCATTGTTATTTTTATGGGGTTGCAAGCTCCTTCAACTCTTTCAATAGTTCCTCTGATTCCCCACAAGGGGGTCCTGTTCTCAGTTCGGTGGTTTGCTGCTAGCATCGACCCGTCTTTAGAGCTCCGATTTAGTTAGTAAAATTCAAATTTAGTATTTGGTTAAGTTGTTTTTATAGGAAAATATGGAGCCCTCACATCCAGGCTTTGGAATTTAGCTCACTAAAGTTTTGAATTAATTCCCCCAATAACTGCATTTGACCCCGTGAAGTATTATCCCTTGAATGGATTCTTGGAGGAATAGTAAATACATCATAACCATAAATATAATAGTCTCGAAAGTGCATTAAGCTAGCCGTCTAGAAGAGTGTCCGAGAAAGTACGCGTCTCCAGTGCTGTGCTACTCCCTCTGAAACGCGCGCAGCTGATGCAGAGGGCCCAGGCAGAAAGGCATCTCAGCCTAACCACAGCTCACTGTCTTCCTGAGAGACCTTTCAGAAGAAAGGTGCACACCTCGTCTCCCAGGTGTCTCATCAACGTGTTTGAGGACAGAGGGTGCTTACATGTTTTTAAAAAACTAAAACCATCAACGATACGTTATTTTTCTGAAAATTGTTCTACTGTACTAAGTTGCTCAAAATGGATACCTTCCTCCCGAAGATGGGTGCTTTTCCGTTTCTCTCCCGAATGACACTCTCTCTGAAGGAACCCAGGTCTCCTGTCTCCTAAGTGGTATCAGTGGGAAGCTAATGGTAGTCCCTACCACCACGAACAACCTATGCTGCGAAAGGGACCACAGCTCCCAGCTTCACCTCCTGCTTCTGCACCCGTGTCTTAAATGTTTTCCCCAGGAAACGGTTGAGCCTTTTCTCCTTGTTGTGGAGCTGAGCTGAGCCGATAATTACACGACTTCACAATACCTTGACTGTAACACTGTGAAGAAAGCCTTAGTTTGCAAACATCTAGTCAAAACTATTTTTCATCTAAAAAGATAACGAGAAGCGATGCTCTCTGCCTTCACCTTTCCTTTCTGTACCGGTTCTTTGACGTGTCTGCTGGCCCTTAACGTTTGATTAGGGAATTTGTGAGGAGTCTACTTTTAATAGGATTATCAAAGGAAAATGTGGAAATTATGGACAACGTGAATAATATTATCTGAACTTTTTTCCTATAAAATAAAAATGAAGAAGATGCACTCGTTTCTGTTTTCTCCTTGGGTATATTTCGTTCAGTCTGTTTCTTTTCTGAAACTGGATTTTATTTGAAGGCTTCCTTTTATTTTTTAAAAGCAGCCAGCACTGCAAGCAGAAATTGCTGGAGTGGACATGAGGGTTTTTTTTTTTTTTTTTTCAGTGCCTGGAATATTTTCCATGTCACTAATCCCCAGTGGGTGCATTTACCTACATTAAATGGAATATTTCTAAACATTACCATTTCCACCAAAGTTACTTGATAGATCACTATTATTTATTGATATTGTGTAAGTCTTTCTGCCAGTGTAATCTTAATAAGTCATTACGGGTCCACTGGGTAAGCTGTTTTTTTCCATTTCCCAAGCCTTAACGCCTGTGCTGTAAAGATTTGGCATTTAATAAATCACTGGAGGGCCAGCAAACACATTATATTCCTGTAGTCGAGGCTGTTTAGACAAAAGTGCATGGAGAGATCTTTCCACTCTAAGTAGCGGGAGAGCATTTGTTTGCCACAAATTGGCTCTGAATCAATTGCTCAGAAACTTGGCATCTCCAGGCCCTACTTGGATGCAGGAGGAGGGCAAGACTAAGTGTTGCATGGGGTGCTGTTCTGCCTTCTAGTTTAATTGAATAACCGAGCAGCAATGCCTGAGAAACAACATTCCTGCGGGAAAAAAATGGCTTCAAAATTCCGCCTTTTCTGAATCGGGAAATACTGTATCAGCCTTTCTGTTCCATGGCCTTTATTTATGGAGATATACGGAAGGGCTTTAGAGCTAGGCAAATGATATCATTAAGGGGTATGTAGAAGGAGATACAGTAGTGTTTCCCCCTGATAGGCATGTAATGTATATGCCCATGTATGTTTATCTTGTTCCCCACTGTGAAGGGTTGTAGTGTGCGAGAGAGAGGACGGTGCCATGGAGACGGAGTGGACATTTCATGGCTGATGCACTTGAAGCATAGCTAAGTGCGTTTCTGAGGGAAACTTCCTCTAACGATGGGGTGTTCTGGTCTGATTTTCCTCTTCCGAGTAGGCTGCCAGTGGCCCTTTAAACCATTGTTACTGTATTCTTAGAATAATGTGTGGCCTGGCTTTTTCACCAGGACTGATCGTATTCTGTTGCCATGTTGTTTATTTTTAACTTATCTGCAACCCCTTTCCTGCTTCTGTAGCAGCCAACACTCTTATATAGTCCAGCCCACTTCATAGATCTTCTTAAATTTAAGGTGATTCTGACCAAAAAAAAAAAAAAAGGTAGTAGTAAATCAAGTCACTTAGGTTATAAAGAGACCAATAACATAGAATTCCCATCGCATATCTTAACTCATTAGCATGATTTTCGGCCCCTTCAATAGGTTTGAATCTCTTTGGTTCCAACTGTGCATAAAAACAATAGCCACCACAGATATTCCTTGGAAAGGCCCCATCTTGCAGTTGATTCAGCTATGTACAGGTTTGGTTTTTGTATGAACACCTTTTTTTTTTTTTTCAGTCTGGGTGTTATTACGTTTGGCCTCAAAATCTAACTTTTCATTTCAAGACATTTTAATGCTGAAGAAACTGTCAGACATGAATAAGTCAGTATATTTGGAGGATGGGATTGAGCAGTGATGACACTCAAGTCTCCCACTGCTCATCGCCAGCACGGAGAGGCTCTTCCTGTTTAGGAAAATGTAGACATAAGGGCTCCACATTCTGCACAGAGGATGGTTTTCAGTAGTGACAGTAATTCCTCTCACTTCTCTAGACTTCTATCTCATTATTTCTTGAAATGATTGTACACTGTCACTCTTAAGGCTTTGTGTTTGGGGCCTTTGATTAAAAGGAAACAAAACTGGTTCGATCTAAAATCATGAATGTTTAAACCATGTCATCTTCTAGTAAGGTATATTGATAGTCATCTACTCTATAAATATGACCCAAGACTGATGTGGCTCTCTGGCAGACTGGATAATGTAGTGTTGTTCTTACCTTTGA
Source organism: Rattus rattus (assembly GCF_011064425.1). NCBI lineage: Eukaryota > Metazoa > Chordata > Mammalia > Rodentia > Muridae > Rattus > Rattus rattus. The sequence goes on from NC_046171.1 coordinate 45,277,256, forward strand.
GTAGAAATATTCTTGCAACATTCAAGAAGCAAACAAAACTTCCAAGACTCAAGAAGTCCCTGACACTTATATGACTCACAAAGTCCTTCCTTCAAGTTGTGTTAGTACTGGGGAGAGGGGACCAGCTGGAGAGCTGCCTACAAGAAACACGAGGAACTGTAGGGACAAAGTTCTCATGAGTCATCACTCATGCCAAGAAGATGATTTTTAATGATGGATCTGTCTTCAATTCATCCATACTTTTGCAATTAACTCTTCTCCCATACCCCTGGAAATAAACCAATGAGCTTCCTAAACTAGACAGGAAATGGAAAATCAGGATCTGAGGTCAAATTTGAATAGTTTCTTTAGTCTGATTTGATGGGTTGCTTGGGTTGAAGAGTTATTTGTTGTATGAAGAACTCTTACAATATGTCGGGCATGTCAAATGGAGGAAAGGTACTAGAAGGCTCCATTTCTCTCTGAGTGACTATGTGATATATTTTCTCCCCAAATAGTGAGAAAGATTCTTGTATTAAGTTTGATTGACTTAATTTTTATAATTAATATGACATTGGTCCATAAAATGTCTTTCAGGACTTTGAAAATTAGAATGAAGAAATAGAAAGATATTTCTGATTAAAAAAAATTGTTGGGGGTAGAGAAAGGCCAATAAAAGATGAAAAGGTTATTACAGAAATTTTGTATTAACCAGTAGCACAATCTATTCGTTTAAAACAGTTTCTTGTTTCTCTTTCTTCTATTTCAAATTATCCAAGTACAGATATTTAATGCTTAAATTTATATGAGCTATGAGGAGATGTTGAGTTTTAATTATTCATAATTAATGGTTGAAAGCAATCTTTTTATCACTAAGAGTAAGAGAGTAACAATTTCATAAATTTATTTTTTTCCTTCAGTGTAGAAGAGAAAAAAAACTGGAAGGATGTTTTATGATAAGAAAATATTTCTCTTAGAAGTAAAATTCAAGGCTACTTTAGAAAACATTTTCCATCTTTCTCTGCTTTCCATATGTCTAGAGCATAAGGACGCCCAGAATAAATTCAACCTAGGGGCCATGCTAAAAAGGCAGCAGAACCAAAGAACTTTTTATGCATGATTGGCAAATCTCGCGAGTGCTAATTTAAAAGAATGCTAATGAGCAAAGATGTTTCTGTGAGTCTGGAATGCTTACCTAAAGCTCGCAGCTGCCAGTTGGAGCTGTGAACCTTGGTCTAACTCTGTTGGCATCTTCCTTGTCTTTGGTCCAGATGTATCAGTGCTGAGAACACAAGGGATGGGATTTGGTGTTCCTGGATTATATGGACATGGCGAGTTTGGAGAAATGGGGACATTCCGTAGTCTCGTTTATGCTGATTTTAGTGGCTCTTACTGATACTACAGCCCATGGTAGAGCTGTTGTTGTGTGAAGTAGGTGCCAAAAATCACTGAAGTTATATCCCAGAAAGGGAATAAGTTGCTTTTGGCTGTCCTAATGGTGTTTTAAGTGTGGACGGTGGTTTTAATGACAACTTTGATACCCACTGATTCACTTAATTCTCATGATATACAGCCAGATTAATTATGACTATTACCACTAGTTAATGGTGGAGGCAACTGAGTGAAACAATTTATACAAAGTTGTATAAAACCTGAAGGACCGGGCTTCTAATCTATTCATCCCTCTCTGTCTTTTTGTAACTGTAATGTTGTAACACTGTAATCTGTTCAAAGGGACAGTAGGTAAAATAAAGCAGGCCTTCCTTATATAGTGTATGGTAGAAGGTATTTTTAAGAAATGAAGTACAGAGTGATTTTGAGATTGAAGAGTTGAAAAATGTCACCCTGGGGATCAAAGTGGCCACATCTCATCTCTCTGTCTGGTTTCTTACGGTGCCATTCTTAGACATCTTAGATTCGCTTTGATGGCTATACTTTCCTTATGCATATGGCTGAAAACAGCCACTGAAGCCCAGCTCTTCATTAGTACTTAGAAAGTCACTATTGAATGAACTCTAATGGGTGCCATAATGCTCAGTCAACTGAAAGGAAGACATGGGATGTGAATGCCAGGGAGAATGGCATTCTTTGAGAATGAATCTATGTAGAGAGGCAAAAAAAGAATGTCTACTGCCAAAAGGTATGCTGACAAATTTAAGGGCAACTGTGTTTTCATTAGAACTTGGTGATCAGACACTACCGATAGTGGTAACATTTCTTGTTGAGCAGAGCTATTTCTGTTCTGTAGAACTCTGCATAAAGACTTTCAATCCCTCCTCTACCCATTTAGTTGACGTCACGTGACTTACTTTGCAGCGTGAGATGCCAGTAGAGGTACTGGGTGTCACCTACAAGCCCAGGTAAGAATTATGGTTTTCATGCAGTCTTCCTCTGCTGTGGTACTTGATTTTCATGGCCCTGACGGACAGAATAAATAGGGGCTGGGGAAGACAGAGATGTTAGACTGAGAAAGAAAACAGGCATTGGGGGGTTGGGGATTTGGCTCAGTGGTAGAGCGCTTGCCTAGGAAGCGCAAGGCCCTGGGATCGGTCCCAGCTCCGGAAAAAAAAAAAAAAAAAAAAGAAAAAAAAAAAAAAAAAAAAAAAAAAAAAAACAACAGGCATTGCCATTCAAGCCCATTGGGACTTCAGGGTAATTTTTTTTCAATATTTTGAAAAACAAATACGTCATAAACTAAATCATATAAAATTGTGGCAATAACAGAAAAAATGGGGAAATATTCTCTTGCTTGAAAACCCTGTTTCATTAGAGATTCTATTGAACTCGTGGATTCTTTTCTTTAATAAAAAATAAAATGTTATAAGATAAAACAAAATCTAACATGTTGGATTTTCACAAAACAAACAGGGGGAACCCATGAGAAGGGACAAGAAGCAGGTACACTCATTATCGCACTCAGGAGTCCCATAAAAACACAAAACTGGAAGTTTTACACACACACACACACACACACACACACACACACACACACACACACCACACACACACACACCACACACACACACACACACACACACACACACACACACCACACACACACACCACACACACACTTGCATGCACACACACACCACACACCACACACACACACCCATACACCACCATCACCACCACACAGACACACACCACACACACACCACACACACACTACCCCCACACACACCACACACACACACACCCACAACACACACACAACACCACCCACACACCCACACACACCCACACACACACACACACACACACACACACACACAGGCACACACAGGACCTGTAGTATAAAAAGAGAGAAGAAAAATATTTAAATTTTAAAAAAGGCATGAGAAATAATAAGACAAAAATTTTAAAAATGAAGCCATAGCGTGATATCATGAGACAAGGAATCTACAAAGGCATGTTGGGTTCAATTTTCACTGGTCGTCTACAGATGGGCATGCAGCCTACCCGAAAGAGTAATTTGTTTCCTCAGGGAGACTCCCTTGGAGGAGACTAAATTTTCATTTGCGAGTGAGTATTAGCTGCAGATTGCTTCTGAGTTGAAGATGGAAGCCATACCCATGTCTCCATTCAGTTCTAGTGCCCCATCCGGTGTAGACCTGTGCAGGTCCTGTAGGTGCTGCCCAAGTCTCTGCGTTCATGTGTGCATCAATCATATTGCCTTAGAGGGCCTTCATTTCCTGGTGTTCTACACCTCTCCTGGCTCTGACAATCCTTCTGCCTTCTCTTTTACAGCATTTCCTGAACCCTGAGGGTAAGAATTTGATGGAGATGTTCAATTTAGGGAGATGAGTATTTCAGTCTCTCAGTCTCTCCACAGTGTATGACATAATGTCTCTGTTTGTTTTCATCTGCTGCAGAAGGCAGGTCCTCTGAAGTTGGCTGAGCAAGGCACTGACCTACGTGTATAGTAGAATGTCGTTGGGTGCCATCATATTGTTAGGTTATTTATTTAGAGCGCTATTATTTGATTTTTACCATACGTCCCTGGGCTATCTATCTAGTCTTGGTTTCTTGATCACCTGAGCCATATCAAGTATGGGTTTTATCTCATGGAGAGGATCTTAAGTAAATCAGACATTGGTTGGATAATCCCACAATTGTGCCACCACTGCCCCAGGATATCTTGCAGGCAGGACATTATTGTAGATCAAAGGTTTTGTGGTAGGTGTTTGGATTCTTCCTTTGGTAGTGGGCAGAGTACCTTCCTGTAGAAAAGACACTGAGTGTAGAGGTAACGGCTCTGGGTAGGCAGTGGCTTGACCTCTCCATGCTCAATGAGTTAGGTAGGTGTTACCTTCAGCAATGATACTTTGTCATCAGTTTGTGGAGAACAATCTGTAGTCTTGGCAGCAGCCTGGGTTGTTTGGGGGTTCCCATGGTCCTCCTCTGGCCAACCACTCCATTAGATGTAACCCAATCCTGGTGCTGGAAATCTTAATTTTGTGACAAGAGGTGTCCAGTTGTGGATATGTCTTTTCCATTACTTGGCAATTTCAGGTAGAGCACCTTCATATATGTATATATTTTAGGAAGCTTCTACTGTATTAGGTCTCCATACTACTCTCCAACTGGCCTTTAATTTTATCTGTATCTCCCCAAGTTCCTTCCCTCATCCCCTTCTTACCTCCTAATCTCCACTTGATCCTCTCATTATAGTCTTCTCACTCCCATCTCTCCATTGGTGTCTATTTCCCTTCCCTAGGGAGGTCTGTCTTTACCACACCCCTTACACTATACCTAACCACTGTGATTCTATAGATTGCAACTTGGTTGTCATTGAATTATTGGCTAATATCCATATATAATCAAATATATGCCATATTTTCTTCCTTGGTCTGAGTTTTCTAGTTCTATCCATTTACCTGAGAATTTTATGATGCCATTTTAAAAAAGAGTGAATACTACTCCTCTGTGTAAATGTACCATATTTTCTTTATCCATTCTCCTGTTGGGGAACAACTATTTTGTTTCCAACTTGTGGCTATGATGCAGAGAGCAGCAGTGAGCATGGTTGAGCAAGTGTCTTTGTACTAGGATAAAGCATCTTTGTGTACATGTTCAAAAGTAGTATAGGTGAATCTTGAAGTAGATTGACTCCCATCTTCCTGAGGAACTGCTACACTGATTTCCATACTGACAGAGTGAGTTTGTACTCCCACCAGCAATTTATGAGTGTTCCTCTTACTCCACATCCATTCTAGCACGAGCTGTAATTGTTTTGTTGGTCTTAGCCATTCTCATGGGTGTCAGATTAAATCTCACAGTAGTTCCGATTTGCGTTTCCCTGATGGCTAAGGACGTTTGACATTTCTTTAGGTGTTTCTCAGCTATTTGAGTTTCTTCTATTGAGAATTTTCTGTACAGGTCTATAGCCCCCTTTTCAATTTGGTTATTTGTTTTCTTGATATCCAGTTTTTTGAGTTCTTTGTATCAGATGCAGAGATGGGAAACATCTTTTCCCATTCTGTAGGCTTCTACAATGTGCAAATAACAATGTCCTCTCCTGCACAGAAACTTTTCAGTTTCATGAGGGAGGTCCCATTTAGTAATGGTTGATCTTTACATCTGTGCTAAAAGTATTCTGTTCAGAAATTATTATTTTTTTTTGCTAAAGAGTTCAAGGCTATTTCCCAGTTTCTCTTCTATCCCATTCAATGTGTTAGGTTTTATGTTGAGGCCTTTGGTCCACTTGGAGTGTAGTTTTGTGCAGGGTGAAAAGCATCCAGTTTAATCAACAACATTTGGTGAAGATATTGTCTTTTTTTCTAGTATGTCATTCTGGCTTTAAAAAAAACACATTCTGGCTTTTATATTTAAAAACACAGTGTCTATATGTGTGTGGATTTCTGTTTAGATCTTTAATTAATTCCATTGATCCATGTGTCTGTTTTTGTGCCAATATCACACTGCTTTTATTACTATAACTCTATAGTACAACTTGAAATTGAGGATGATGATACCTCCAGTTTTCTAACTAATCAGAATTATTTCTTTTATCCTTTTCTTTTGTGTCTATATGAAGCTATAGATTGTCTTTTCTAGAATTGTGAAGAATTCAGATGCATAGATTCTAATGCTATTGTGGTGGGACACAGTTGGGCTGTTTGCTGGTGGGTCCTACATTTGCTGACTTAACTACTCATGAATCAAACTAACTTAAAAAATGGAATTTGTCTTGGACACGTAGAAACTTTCTGTCTTTACTATCAAAGGAAACTCAGCAATAGTGTGTTATGTAGTATTTACATAATGTTATATTATAAATAATCTAGAGATGGTTTAAAACTTATAGAAGATTAAATACGTGTTGCATGTAAATGGAATGCTGTTTTATACTTGGGACCTACACATTTTTCAATTTTTTGTATTTGTAGTCAATCCTGGACTCAGTTCCCGTCATACATTAATTAGTAACCATGTATTTAATAATAGCCCAAGCCTATGTCTAGGCAAAGCAATGAGGACATCAAGGTGATTCTTTAGTTCTCAATAGCTCTCTTTTCTGTATGTTTTTTCTGTATGGTCTCCAACTACAGGGCCTTATATCATTAAGATGGTGCATTCTTTTAATGTGGGTGCCCCGGGTCCCAGAACTCATTTCTCTATTTCCCCCTCTTTAATACCATCTTCTCTCAGGCTCAGTGTTTAGATGCTAAGATAGTCATTTTCTCAGATTCTATTATGGTACCATTCAGTAGGAATGTAATGTATGCTGTGTTTTGTAATTTAATTGTTTCTACAACGAAAAGAAGAAAGTAAAAAGGGAAATTTCAAAGACAGGATGTATTAAATCTAATATACCCCAAATTGCAATTCTGTGTATACTTAATTCAAAAAGTATTCTTTTTGTTTGTTTGTTTTGAGATGAGGTTTTGCTACTGTCTGTAACCTAGTCCAGCTTGTAGTCCCCCATCACCTGTCTGCTAGGGTGCTGGGGTGCTCTAAAATGCCCTTCACATAAGCATTACTGGGGATAGTTTTTATCCTTTTGATTTCCAACAGCTCTTTGAAATTATGACATATCTCACTTTGAACCATCCATAGAGTAGCCACGGGTAAGACTCTTGTGCTCTGGTAAAGGAACACCTCACCCGTGTTCATGTAAGCGTCTCACAATATATTGGATCATACGCAGTAGAAGCCATGGAGGTAGAAGGAGGTTGTGTTGGGAAGAAGGAGATAAGAAGGAGCTCAGCGAGAATGGTGAGGCAGGGGAACATAATGGGGTGAGTATGATCAAGATACTTTCAACATATATACGAAAACGCCAAGATGAAACCACTTATGTATACCTAACCCGAGAAGAACAAAGGAGAACGTCCTGCAGTAGCTGCATCCCCACTGAGTACCCTGTCCTGAGGTTCTCTAGCTGCTGAGGATGCTCTTCGGTCTTTTCTGGTGTAATGCCTGGCTTCCCTGCATAAATCCTGAATATATTTGAGGCCATTGCTTTAGTTGATAGAGAATGGATGCGTAGGCTTGGGCATTAGTGGGACTGCAATTTATAGAAAGTATGAGCTACTCCTGGTGGTGCTTCTTTGACCCCAAACAGATGACTGATGTGACCATTAGAGCCTGAGAGGGAGGTGGCCTTACAGGGTTGAGGATGCTATTGCTCAGGGTACAGAAAGAGGGCACTCTCTTCCTACCTGCTTTCTTTTCTTTACCCTCTGCCTCTTCGGGTAATAGGTGCGATTTTATTGCATTTCCATAGAGAGAGAAAGAGGAAGGGCAATTAATAATAAAGGTGAGAGAGGAAGAGCCTGGTGAAGAAAGTTAGAACAATCTGTTTAAAAACAAAAACAAAACAGTGTTTAAAATAATCCTCTAATGGCTTCTCCAAACCAGATTTAAATCCTTATACAAAGGAGTAATTTAAATGATTCATAGGAAAAGTCAAGCGAATTTATCCAATCATCAGTCAGTATGCCAAACGATGGTGTTAGAAGAATTGCACATCAAGGGGGAAAATCAAGTTATTTCACATAGCAACCGGGTTGTTATCCAAATTGAATAACCAAAATGAGAAAAAGTTATGTCCTCCACGGCCGTAAATCAACAATAGTGGGCTCTACTGCATTTTTAATTGGCAGCATCTTGCCTTTCATATGCCCAAATATGGATCCAGGAAGCGTCTCTTTGGCTGGCTGGGCAGTTTTAGAATGCTTATCATTACAAAAGTGCAGAATCAAGAGAGGTAAAAATGGGCCTGCAAGAGACAAAAGCTTTTGTGAGGATTGTAAATTATATGCATTAATGTCATTAAGCCATTACAAAATTCAATTTCTATGTGGGTTTAAAGCCAATTTTTAAAGTCAACTACCTACCAATTAATGCAAAAAATAGATGTGGCTGTTATGAGAATTAGTCTTCAGCTTTGAGGAAGATTTGTTTGAAATGTCAAGGGTTTGTCCAAATGAATACTGGGGTCAACCAATGTTTCACAGCAGCAAAGCGAGTGTTTGTGAAAATAACTGAAACACGTGGTCTTCGACAGGATGCACCTGTTTTGTGATATGTAGAGTTAGATGTGCTTAATACTTCTTGAAACTTGCTTTGAAAATCAGATGGAATCCATACCATGGAAAGAACAATCCTCTTGATTCTACCTGGGTTGCGTCCTGCAGAAACAGAGCCATTTCATCCGCAGATGCACTGGAGTCCAGGAATCCAGGGCAGTACTGTGGGCGGGGCAGACAACCTCCTACTCCTGCCAGAGGCCAGGAGTGGCTGTCGAGGTATTCTGCCCCCTCTTCTCCCTGTGTGCCAAGGTGGTCAGAGGAGGCCTTGCACGTGGGAGGAAGAGGTCAAATGGAACGTTTCTGTTACTGTCAACCAGAAGCCATTACTAGTTATTGTTTTTACAATAGAAAGATCTTATGCTAGGCATTGCCTTAGTGTAAACTGAACCTACACATCGTCCTGCTTTGGGATTATAAGACTATTCAAATCTACAGAAAGTGAAATGAGCTATATCCCTGTAGTGTGCATCAATGCTAACTTTCCCCATCAGTCAGAAAGCTTAACGAGGAGGAGCCAAGGGATGAGTGAGAAGCTGGGAGAGCACCTTCCTAATGCTGTGACCCTTTTATGTAATTCCTCATGTTATGGTGACCCACAACTGTAAAATTGTTGCTGCTTCATAACTTTAAGTTTGCTACTGTTAGGAACTGTCACGCAAACAATGGATATGCAGGATATATGACATGTGACTCCTGAGAAAGGGTCGCTGGAACCCCAAAGGGGCTGTGACCCACAGAGTTAGAACCTCTGATGTAGGGGTATCTGTGACTTGGGTGGAACTGATTGGTCCATGTCAGACTCTAGATTTTTTTTATCTTTATTAACTCGAGTATTTCTTATTTACATTTCGATTGTTATTCCCCTTCCCGGTTTCTGGGCCAACATCCCCCTAACCCCTACCCCTTCCCTTCTATATGGGCTTCCCATCCCCATCCTCCCCCCATTACCACCCTCCCCCCAACAATCTCATTCACTGGGGGTTCAGTCTTGGCAGGACCAAGGGCTTCCCCTTCCACTGGTGCTCTTACTAGGATATTCATTGCTACCTATGCAGTTGAAGCCCAGGGTCAGTCCATGTATAGTCTTTGGGTAGTGGCTTAGTCCCTGGAAGCTCTGGTTGGTTGGCATTGTTGTTTATATGGGGTCTTGAGCCCCTTCAAACTCTTCCAGTCCTTTCTCTGATTCCTTCAACAGGGGTCCCGTTCTCAGTTCAGTGGTTTGCTGCTGGCATTTGCCTATGTATTTGCTGTATTCTGGGTGTGTCTCTCAGGAGCAGACTCTAGATTTTTATAGGAAACTATTTCTCAAATTCGGCAACAACTTTAACTTAAATCCTCTCCCTCCCCCTTGACAACCAGGGTGCCAAGTGAGTGCAGATAGGCTTGGATTACATTGTCTGGTTTAGAACTCCAGAACATCTTTTAATTAAAGGAAAATTTCATAATCATAGTTTCCTGCTTAGGAAAGAGTTTGGCTGGCCCTTTGAGTAGAACTTAGTTACTCATCTGTTCTCATTTTATACAAGTCCTGGTCCAGGTCCATCTTGCTTAGGACAGAGTATTTTCTCAGCCGTGAAGTAGTCTCCTGAGTTTTTAGTCGTTTAAATGCTGTTCTGAATGTAGATTTTATAGTAAAGCTATCTCTAATTCCTTTTCCCTGAAGCCATCTCCCACGTAGTTTTTAAAGCTCATCAATATAAATGTTCGTGTCTATCTTATTTGTTTTTCTTGTTTAGAAGGGGAGAAGGGAGATTGATTGCAAGGGTCATAAACGTAATGAAGCATTTAATGAAAGCATGTATTTTATAGATAAAATAAACTTTAAAAAATAACTCGAAGCCAGTGCCAAAATTAATGGCATAAAATGACCTCCAGAAAGCAATTTCTTTATACTTAGGTCATTTGGACCCTTTGCATTTTTTTATGTATTTATTTTTAAATTTGTTTTTCAAATTTCATTTTGACAACTTTATCCTCATCCTTCCAGAATTCATGTAAAAACCTTAACAATTTCAGACGGACCTTATCACATTCTGAAATTTATCCTACTTATCTTTTTAGTAGCATGAAATCCTGTTGCTTTGCAGAAATACTTTAGCATTTCCTATATTAACATAACCATTGCGTGCCCTGTATACGTTGGGTTCTGAGTTTCCTATTTTCATGTACAATGCGGTAACAGAAAAGGCTCTAAGACAATCAAATTGCTTTCAATTTAAGATCCCTCTTGGACTCTGAGACTTCTAGACTCTTGAGCATCTGTAACTCTACATGGAGAGATGGTTGTGCTCTTGTTGGAAGAACTGAGAAGCTGACTACGATGGTGATGCTTCCTCTAAACTAGCAATGATGTGAGGGAGGTTGCTACTCACACAGAGCCTGGATGGGTCATAGCAGAGTATGGAGCTCGAAGTTGAGGCTCTTCAGTGAGAAAAAGGGCCCTGTCCTCCAGCCCGCCATTGACTGCCATTGGCTGCCATTACCCGTCATCGGTATACTAAGGAAGTAATGACAGGAGAAATGGTAGTTCCACTTGGAAAGGAACATATGGCATATTTTGTGAGTAGAATTATCAGGGTTTACTAATTGACTAGCTGTTTAGTGCGAGGAAAAATAGAGTCAAAGATAATTTCTAGGTTTGGCACCTAGGTGGATCTGGGTGGATGGTGTTGCCATTCACTGTTGTGGTAAAGACCTGTAGAGGGAGGAGGTGTGATTCAGAAAACCAGAGTCCATTTTAGGCATTACAAACTTAAGATGCTCGTTGGTGTTTCTGGTGAAGGTAATCTCAGCTGATGATCAGATGGGATTAGATGTCATGGCCATAGCTATCAACAGGTAAGAGTTATCCCCCATAACCCGCCCCCCATGTTCATCACTCCTGCTGTTGCTTCAATTAAATATCACAAGAAAAGCAATTTAAAGGGGAAAGGATTTATTTTTACTCACCGCTCAAGGCACAGTCATTTCATGCTATGGGAATCATGGCGACAGGAACTCGAGTCTGCTAGTTACATTGCCTCTGCATTCAAGAGTTAGAGAGCAATGGTTGCCATCCCTCGGGCAGCTTCCTCAGCCTTATACAACCTAGGACCCAACCCCAGGCTATGGTCTCTTTCGAAGTGAGTTTTCCTACTGCAATTAACAACATAACCCATCACAAATGTGGTCAGAGGGTAAGCTATTCTAAATAACGCTGAGGTGTTCTACTAGGCTTGTCTCCTAAGCAATCCTCGGGTCCTGGAAAGCTGACAATATGGAGTGTCGTACCACCTGAGGAATAATAGCAAAGGAAAGAAGCATGAGAGCCCAGCCAATTGTCACAAGCTCTAGGATTAAGGGGTATAAAAGGGATTGAGGGGGAGGGCTGGTCAATTGGGAGATAAACGTGGAAATGATTTTGTCCAAAATCTTGAAACATTCTAAGGAGACTGGAGCATTGACAATTGTCAACTAAGAAGAAGAGCTGCTATTATAACTAAGGTTACCACACAGCTGAAAGGAAACAGCATTGGACTAGTCCATGGAAGGGACTTTTTGATCAACATAAGACCTGACTTATTGAAGTGGAGACAGAAGTCTCATTGAAATGATCTTAGGACAAATTCAGGGAAAGAGAGAGTGATTTTGCATAACTTGTATGGAGTTTTGAGTGAAAGGAGTGCTCATAGTTTATTCATGTTAGTTTTCTGTGTCCATGGTGTGTGTAGTATACATGCACTTGTCCCAGGGATGCATCCTTGAGGAGGCCCAAGGAGGCTGTGGAGTAGCCTGCTCTGTCATTCTCTGCCTTACTCCCTTGAGACGGGGTCTCCCATGGAACCACAGCTTGGCTGGTACCTAGCAAGTTTCAGAGATCATCCTGTATCTGCCCCCAACAGTTGTAATAGTTTTCTTCCTAAGCTGTTCCAGGATCATTATTTTATAGCTGATATTGCATGCGCATCGGCCATGCTTGGTCTTTAAGTCCTCATGCTCACTTTAGCCAACAGTCTTACCTGCCATCTCTTCTGTCCTGCACCCATAGATTAACCCCTTATGGCAGGCTGGAAGATTATGGCAAATTCCTCTGCAATCGTGAGCAGAAATTATTTCTATCTTCAGTTTTACAAAACAGATATCAATTCACGAAAGAAGACACTGGGCCCACAGAAGAACAGTAAGAGCACAGACAGGCAAACAAGTCCTAGGCTATACACTGGCTTTTGGAGCAACCACACTGCTAGAAGTGGGAAGATGGAGTCTAAGGAGCTTGCAGGGCTGGACTGAATGAAGGCTGAGAGTGGGAATAGGGATTGGTATACAGTCTAACATGAGTGACCAAATACAGAGCCAAAAGAACTCTAGATGATGTGAGTCTGATCCGCATATGCTATATGCATGCACAAGACCATTACTTGTTATAATTAGCATCAGCTAATAAAGTCCCACGGAAAATAAAGTTCAGAAGCGTTGAGTTCAGATATGTTGGAGCATTTGGGAGAGTCAGATACACCGAAAGCTTAGTGAAAAACAAGGTGGTTTTGTAATTGAGAAAGTTTACTCCATGAGAAAACCAAGATAACTGTATCACACCAGGCTTACATTTCACAGTGAATATTGATGTTTGATTTAATGGAAAAACTTTGAAATAGCCATCTTGGGACAATTCGTGAAGTAAAATAATGTAAAGAGGTAGAGAAAACACTCATTTTTAATAAAAGGAATAAATGGATGGTGTCTAAAATTGATAAACCAGGGCATAGTTTAACATTATTACTTAGAAAAAGCAATTTATCGTGAAGAAGTGAGAGTTGCTTCTCTGGAATATAAGAAAACAAAATGGAGGCAACCTGGGATACAATATATTTCAAGTCTTTATCAACTTTGTAAGTATTTCTAATTTTTAATAAAAATAATAGCTTTTTCTCTAGTCTTTTAAAAGATCATGAAATATCCTTAAAAGATAGTTGTTAAGATACTGAGCTGAGACCTTATTCTCTTTTGACAATTACTATATTTTTACTTCACTTCAATGTCTCTGGAAGTGGCTGTCTCTTACTCTTGGAGTGGAAACTTAAGGGTTCTTTGGAAAGTTGGTTGGATGCTGTTTTGCTGGGACAAACACGTGAAGGATCTTTTAGCTAAAGTGGATACAGGTGAAAGACTAAGGAGCCCGTGAAAGAATGTTGAGCTAAAACAGACACAGGTGAATGGATGTTCTGCTAAAGCAAGCATGTGAAAGGACATGTGCTGAAGGATTCTTTGTTAACAATACCCATGTATTGGTTCTCATTATATTGCATAGTTGAGCTGCATTTGTCTGGACTTTATAGAGAGAAACACCAAAAATCTTCTGGTGTTGTGCTGCAGCTTTTGCCACTTCCGTGGACTCAGGCCGATTGGCAGAGTGATGTCAGTTAAGACGGATGCACATGCTGAGGCAAGACCTGAAGGGGACATGTGATGTTTGGAGGGTATAAACAGGACTCAATGGACAGTGACAGAAGCTAAGCTAGGCTTGCTTGTAGAGCTAGCTGTGCAATGCTTGTTAGTCTCAAGTCTTCACTGATCTTTGCTTTGCTGAGAGAGGCACAGCCAAGAACTTCTCCTGGCAGTCCTCCTGGTTGCTCCTGCTGACTTGTGCCGAGGCTGTGGCCTGTCTCCGCTAGGTTATGTCACCACGGTTGCCAACTCAACTCTACCAAACTGGACTGCCAGTGTATCCATGAAGTATTTGCCAGTGGATCAAGCTGCTGCTGCTCACCTGTGAACTGAACTGCCGATGATTTCCAGACCGCACAGAAGGGGATAGCCCCAAAGAACCTTCTAAACAGGTGCGCTTCCCCCTAGAATCCTTGCTTTTCTACTGCCTCTGGTGGGTGGTGGGCTAAAAGGGAGGGTAAAGTGTCTAAGAGCCGTCATTGAAAATCGGGTTTGAAAACATTAAAGTTACACACTCTCCCCTCAAATTTTGGTTTCCAGTTTTGCGTCCACAGAAAAACAACGTAGCTTTCTTTCGTGTTTATAAGGTTGAGATTCTTCATTCTTTCATCTCCGCAGAACCCAACAGTCACGTCTTGCTTAATTTGCCAAATTAGTTGCATACTAAATTACTTTAAGTTGTATCTAGGACACAGAGTGAAAAATTCCTTTTCAATCAACCATCCTATTTTTTTCTTTTTAATTTATTTATTTATTCTTTTTTTTTTCATATAATACACCCCAGATAGTTCCCCTTCTTCCACTCCTCCCAGAGATGTATATTTTTCTTCATCCAAGAGATGTATATTATCATTTAGATTTCTCTGGCCACTTCTTTCTTAGTCAATGTCTAACTCTAAGGGAATCTGAACAAATTACTTCATTTCACAAGTGGAATGATTTAGCGGTCAGGGATGCATTTGGTGGAATTTGCAGGGGCTCATAAATGTTCGGAGTCCATTGTGTGCTGATTGCTCTGTAGAAGAAATAAATGATTGAGAATGAGTAGCTTCAACTTCTTTAGGAAAGGATAATATTTTCAGGTTTTATAATTGTTATGTGCAAAAATTTTCATAACAAACATGTAAGTCCAAACTGATCTGATGTTCCCTTCCGAGGATGCTTGACGTTGTTAGTGGGTATGCACAAGCTCTTCAGTAGGACAAGGACGCACCATGCTAATTTGTCTTCCCATTGTCCTGGTACTCAACAGGCAGAGCACTGTTCTGTGACTGGAAATCTTACATTTATTAACTCAAGATGCAATTATTTCTCGACTGCCATTTCTGTGCTTGGCTTTGTCCTAGTTGGTTGGGCTTATAGGAAATGAAGCATCTTCTAGTAGAGAAAAGAAATAAGCCATTTACAAGAAGGACCACAAGGTTTCAAAAGGGTGGCAAAAGGGGAACAGGATTCCTCTCCTAGCACAATAAACCTCCTGTGGTAGACTTTCATGTTTTAGGAAGCTCACAGCAGGGCAGGTAGCATATTTCTGTTAAGGAGCCTTTAAATCACATGTCCGTTGACTGTTACCTAAAGCAAATGTGTCTAGGTGACAAATTTATTGCAATTTCTAGTTCTTATTTAACACCCAGTTCATAGTGCCATGTAAGATTTTGTTAAATGAATGGTCCAATAAAATAATAAATATTTCTACATACGTTTTGGTTGATGGTAGGCTAGTTCCCGGCTTTATATTGTAAAAGATCTTAACAGTAGAATTCTTAAACATTTTTTACATTATTTGTTCTCTCTCTCTCTCTCTCTCTCTCTCTCTCTCTCTCTCTCTCTCTCTCTCTGTCTCTCTCTCTCTCTGTGTGTGTGTGTGTGTGTGTGTGTGTGTGTGTGTGTGTGTGTGTGTATGGGCCATGGCATCTGAGTGTAGGTCAGGAGGCAACTTGAAGGAATTGGTTCTCTCTTTTGACCGTGTAGGCCCTGGGGCCAGTTCTCAGGACATCAGTCTTTCTGGCAAGCACATTTACTCCCTGGGCGCCCTCAACAATCCAATAGAACAAAACAGTTACAAATCTCCATGGTATTCTTTTTGCCTTTCTCTCTCTATACTCAGTCCATAAACACAGCTATATACCTTACCGTCTCTCTTCCCCTCTTCCTCCCACACGTGCACGTATGTGTGTGCACCCTCCCGGTCCTTCCTGGTTAGATTTCTCACTGGGATTAGGGGGCGAGTAATCCAAAGCTACAGTGGCTCAGGTGGCACCTGGCTGACGCGTACCTTTCACTTTTCAGTCCAGCTATTTACCATGGTAAGGGGTTGGCTTAGAAATAATTTCAGCCGTGCATGCATTGAATGGGTGTCACTGAAAGTTATCACTATGTCTGGGACAAACACCAATTTGTCCTTTTTGCTATAAGTGGGAAATTCTATTATTGGCCATAAGTGTTGGGCAGGCTCTTTGCTCTTCTTTCAACAATAAAAATGGCATCATACCTTTCACGAGGCTGCACTTCCAGCCAATATTTAATTGCTTTCCCCTGCCAGCCTCATAAATAGAAACACCTCGGCTGATAATAAAATATGTAGATATCTTGGAAATGGAGATTGCATATTCCCAATTAAGCTCAAGCAATTAAAGCTTTTACCTTCTCGGCTCCTGTACGGTGTGCAAAGGCTGTTCTCACGCGCATAACAGCGTTACCATTTTCTTCTTATCTCCCCAGTACTCCCTTTTCTCAAGCACTAGTCCTTTCTGTTTTATTAATCTAGATTTTTTTTTTGGTCATTTCCACTCTAGAATCTGTAAAGTACCTCTGGCCGAGCAGATCCCTTCCTGATGTTAAGGCTGGCAAATTTCGCTGCAGATAACCAATAGTCAGACTGCTTCACACTGACAAAGATAACACACTTTCCAGTGGGAAATATTTGGATCCTGAGGCGCTTGTCTTGGTTTCTTACCATGTAGATGCTGAACCTGGGAGTAAACGATGCCTTCGCATTTGTTAGCAACCACTAGGGAGTCTACAAGGATGGTTTTTTTTTTACCATGCAAAACGAGCAAATGAAAAGAAGATCTTAAAACATCTTCGCTATCTATCTGCGGGTCGGGTTTTCAGATCCCTAAGCACACACATCCTTTTGGAATTCTGGGATTTTGGATTTGCAGGTTCAAACACTTTGTTCTCTGGCTTCAGCTACGTTATCTGATGAGTTTTAACTGCAGATTTTATTATTCATCTCGAAGAATATTGACCTATGTTTTGGGAGTAGAGGCAGGGTGTGGAAGCTTCAGGAAAAAAAAAAAAAAAAAAGAAGGCATTCTCCCAGGGTTTCAGTTAGACGTATGGAGCTCACGAATAAAAGATTTCATTCCCCAAGCTTCTCACGGCTTTGAAGTATGAACGATTTCCAGAGTTAAATAAGCCAGTGAGGCAGATCATCTAAAAAGTTTATCTTTGTCTAATCTACCCTCTGGGAAATCAAGATAACCGCTTCTCCTTTATTTTATTGGGTTCAGGCAACCATATGAAAAGCTATGTAATCACCGAGTAAATATTGACCATGCAATTATAGGTAAAATATTATGTTATGACAAAATAAATAGCAAATATTATTTCTGCTTCCTGGACTGCTATCTACTGCTGATGTCCCAGCACTGCAAAAAAATCAAATAATGATCATAATATCTTTCAGTAATATTTCTGATTATTATATTTTTTACAAGAGTTATATAGCAAGTAATGTTTTCTAAATTACTGTTATTTTACGTGTCAGCTTAATTTGGTGTTCCATATAATTTCTTACATGGATAACCAAAAGAACATTCTATATACTATGTTACAGCTGCTTTAAAAAGACTTTTGCATTTACTTCCTATCAGAAGGGGGGAAAAGAAAGATAATTTTTACAGGTTTAAAAGCTCTGAAACTGAGGAATAGTTCCAGTTAGTTCCTGGAGCTTATAGAGTTGAACCTGCCTGGTGGAGGTCCTTGTACCATTTTCTGATTCCTCGGCTTGCATCAAATGTGTGCAGATCACCAAGCATGTGTCAGGCTTTGTGCTGAGGGACAGCAGATCTGGTACAGCTTCGGACACACGGTTCTTTATGAAGAGCAGGCGGAGAACTGGCAGGCTAATTGCAAACCTATTCCGAAGACCCAGAAGAATGTAGTCTGGGCCAAGAACCTGAAAACGAAGTGCAGAAATGCTATGAAGAATATTTCATGAGAGGACTTCTGGCCATTCGTCATCCTTATTGCCTCTTTCTCAGCAGAATTATTAATTATGTATAAGAATAGCGCTAGGTAAATAGGAACTTATTGATCTAAGGCAATGAAAGTTATGAAAGTCTGGGGAGCTAGATCATACCTCCACAGAGTAACTGCAGTCAGGCTCTCCTCACATCTACTGATACTTTTATAATGATGGGGAAAGTCTTGGAGCTACTGACCCGACTACTAAGTCCTGGCCCTTCCCCTCCATTGCTTTTGCAAAAAAAGAAGGAACCCATGTTTTGGGACTCAACAGAGCTAGACTACTAGGATTTAGAAAGCTGTACATTAATGATGTGGTCTTCCAGTCTATTCCTTCCAGAAGTCTGGCAGATGTCCTTTGAATCGCCCCTCCCCCCTTTAAGGAAATGGCTGAAAATAGCAAGAAGGAGCCAACAATTGTCAACTTTACAGAGGACCATTTTTCATATCTGGGGAACTAGCATGGTGGCCACTGCCTGCTTCATACTCTGCATCCAGTAGGTGGCTAATACGGCCAGACAGTGTTTTGATGTGTTTTAAAGGCTGTCATCAGCTTTAAAGACTCTGGTGAGGCAATTCCTAATTCACACAGAAAGGGAAGAGAATAAACAACCTCGCTCCCCTAATACTGGTGAGAATAAGGTCGCTAGAAGGATTTGTAAGAAATTAAGAGTTAACATGGGTGTCAATGGTTTAGAAGACCAGCATCGGAACAATTTTACTACACTTTCATTTCTCCTGGTAGCTCAAACCCTAATAGAGTAGCATACACTCTGTCAAGACATTAGACTAAATGTTAGAGATCCGAATATGTGAGCTGTTTGTGTGTGTGTGTGTGTGTGTGTGTGTGTGTGTGTGTGTGTGTGTGTGTGTGTAGGGACAATAGTAGCAGTGGCAGAATGAGGCCATGCTCCATTGTCCCAGAGTCATCAGAGACAGCAACCACTTCAGAACTTTCAGTTTAGCATTATGACTAATTCAGAAGGATCAATATAGTTTGTTATCTGTCTGAATGAAAGAAGACCAGCAGAGCAGCAACCTATGACTTTGTTGTAAAGGACGGGAAATTGGGAAAATGATAGTATCTTTAAGATCTAGCAGAGTTTGACGTGGGGCCAAAGTTAGCAAGCTGAACAGGAAGTGTTCTGAGACATTTCATGGGAAACACCTAGAAGACTGGCAATGACAGAGTAAGAGGTAACAAAAGAAGTCAATTTAAATGATTTTATAACCAAAGGTATACTATTAAATTTCTAATGTTAAAAATTCTCTCGACGTTTATTTTTATTTTCCTGTGATCTGAAAACCTATACCATAAAGTTTAATGGGAGATTTGCTTTTCTATTACACGATCTATAAGTGGACCTTGTATTCATTAAAATATATCTGCTTCATTGGACCTCATTATTTGGAAATAGAAGTTCTGGTGTGTGGTTCTCTGTTGATCTCTGTATATCTGTTTTGCTTATGAACAAAGGAATGAGAAAAGAAGATACATGAGTTTCCCAACTGTGATTCTGTTAGCACTCATTTTTTTCTCATTTCTGACAGGTTTCATTTTCCTTCATTATTAAGTATTTGTTAATCTATGTTGTTTCCTATTTTGAGATTGTCTTTGTCCCACACTACTTCAGGTACTTCAACCTTATTTTGAATATTTTCATGGACTTTCTTTATTTTCATTTATCATGGTAAGGTATTTTCCAAGCAAAGTATTTTATTGGGACATGGTTCAGAAAGTGCAAATAATATATTTTGGCTTTAATATTAACCTGTCTTCATAATTATTTTATAGTTTTACATACCTTTATTACCATTTCTCTTGCTTTTAAATTCGGTATGACAACCCATGCTATCCACCCAAATTTTTACATTACTTGTATTAATGCAAATAGGGGTGTATAATCATAAATTATTTGCATATTAAAAAAACAAGAAAGTAGTTATGGTTAAGAATACAATGGACCTGAGCTAGACCAAACCCGAGTGACGTGAAATGGGCTGGAAACTTGAGGAGGATGACAAAGCTTGTCCAGTGTAGAAGATGCCCACTTCATTAAAAGACGGGAACAGCGAAAGTTGCTTAAGAAAGATACAGGCGGACGAATGTATTCTACTCGGTGGTACTTCCTCATTTCTTTTTCGTTTTGGAGCTGAGTCAGCATAACTTTCGTGGCAAAAGAAATTCTTCAAGTTAAAGAAGGCCAAGGCTATATCCTTGCTATTTCTATACTGTCAGGCTGACAGACCCCACTCTCTGTGCTAGGGTCTACCCACCGTCATTTAAGGCAACCATAACTGTGCCACGCTAAAACGCTGTCATGTCCAAATGCATCACTGAGCCTACAGCGGACCTGGCTCTGGTCCATCAGAAGGGTCTAAGCTTTTTGTTCAGCCGAAGTAAACAGATACCCTGACACTAGAAGATAAGGCCGCGGTAATCTGCTTAGGACCCTGTTGACGCATTAAAGTTCGATTAATTATGAAGAGCACAAGAGCCAGAGCAGAGAGCGTCTCTATTAAGCTGACTTGGGCAGCACAAAAGAGAGGGTTGCCATGACCCCAGAGCTTATTTGTTGGGGAATCACAGTTTTTCACTTTGATTCACTAGTGACAGGTCTACCAGCCTGCCACAGTTTGTTAAAAGCGATAACTTCTGAGACCACCTATAACGCCAGGCGTAAAATATGAAAGCAGTCAGCTCCGAGACTGTCCTCAGCTGTCCGGTGGTGGCGGTGTGGCTTTCAATAGACGCATCATAACCTTTTTAGGTGAAACACCTTGACTTAGAGTAACGCTCCAGCTCTGCGTGATGTTTGTGTACTGTCTGGGGATGCTTCCTGATTTAATTCCTGGAGAACTGCTCGTAGGTTTCCCATCGGCGCAGTGAATTTGAATCAGGTTTCACGTTTTGCGAATGAGTATGTGAAAGAGTTTGGCTATGTATTTATAGTCTGAGCTCACCTCTAGACTGCGTTTCCCAGACCTCTCTGCAGTCTCTTGGAGACCAGGGGAAGTGATGTAGACCATTTCATTGAGAGGTCTCAGAGCCTCTCATGGATGTGTCCCCATATGTACGGAAGGATCCTGGTTTCTGAATATGGTGTGAAAAGCCGCTCACTTAACAAGAACATCTACACTGCTTTGCTTTATTGGGGAGAAATAAATTCTTTTTTGGTGCTAAGCCACTGAGATATTTTGGTTTATGTGTCATCTCAAATGAAGTAGACTTCTGTGAAAATATCAACAGTTTAAGGCTTTGTTTGTATTTACCTTGACTCCGTGAAGTTCATTCAGTGTTTGGTAAACCACAGCACTCTAGTGACAAATCTAATTAGTCACCTCAAGCTCCTCCTGTCAGAACTGTTTACATCCTCCTCTGACTGTTGGGTTCCTTGTCTCTGCAAAGCCTTTTCTTTATCTTCAGGTCCGCTGGTCACTTGGACTTAATTTCATGGTATGTGAGAAATAAAACCTAGACGTTTAATTGGGAGACTGGACCACCTGTATAAGGCTTTTTAAACTACAGATTTATTGAAGGACATACATTGATTGGTTGGCTGAAGCAGGGGTTGTCAGCACACCACTGTCATCACTTCACATAGTTCCACAAAGCTACCATCCAGCTGGACCCACTCCTTAAATGGACAACGTAACTTTCTGAAGGTGGTTCCCATGGGCATGACTTTGAACTCTGGTTTCCAAACTTAGTTTTAGAAAACTAACTTTATCACTTCATGCAGCCCTTGAGCTAGAGATTGACAACCGTTTTCTGTAATGGACCAGCTTGTAAGGCCTTATTTTAGTTTTGTAGACCAAAAGGTCTCATAGAATCTATTTAATTTTGTCTTACCCTAGAAAGCCATAGAGAGTAAGTTAACACATAGGCACGCGTATGCTCCAAACATTTTATTTCTTAAGTTGGTGGGGGAGTTAGTGTCTGAAGACCTGCAGTGGATTTTCCGTCTGGATTGAGCAAAATAAAGAAAGACTCTATACCAAAGCGGATTTCCTTTTGGTATCCAGCCAGACAGTGCTTGGAAAGTATGCTACTCAGAGTGCCTTGATGGATACATAGGAAAGCATGTGATTTGTATTATCTACTGAGCCTCAGTAAAGCCAGTCCATAGGGGAGTTCCTGTCTGGATTGAGAATCATGTTGCTTGTTCTCCAGTAACAAGTTAAACCGTCATGTGATGTATCGTCTGCTTTTGGGCGATCATCTTCAGAAGAAGTGCAATGACTTCTCTGAGTCCCTGGAATGTCCTTTCTATAGACAAAATAAACCTTAATTAAACATCGTTATGCCTTGCCTTGCTGTACCTTGAGGCTATCCTTGTCTTTACCTTGAGGGCTACCACCTGCGCAGTGATACGAGGAGCTGTGCAGTGGAGGCTAACCACATTTCAGTCCTTGTCCTCACACGGTGTGGCATTCTTTGACTGTGGTTCCCATTCCCCCTATAAAGAATACACTTATTTTAAAAAGCGTTTTGTTGGATCGCACATATTTATGTGAGCTATATGAATGCTTATTTGGAATGAAGTTGGGGATTTAGAAAAAGAAAAGGATGTGTTTTATATACCACGGGGTGCAATGGAACCTCGCTTCCTGCTTTCTTTTTGCAGAGGTTATTATCTTTCGTTATTGATCCACCCACTTCCCATGCCAGCTCTTCTCTTATAAACATCAAGCCTGGTTTCACTGTACTATAAGATATACAAAGGGTAACTGGGCCGTTTTCAATTCCTCTGCTATTTACTTGTTGACTGTTTCTCTTCTCCCGAAGAAACGTAAACACAACAAAGGATCTTATCCTCACTTGCTCAGTGGTCCAGTGTTCAGTGTGGAGCCCAGTAATGGTTCTGAGCATAGTGATTCTTGCTGTGGGTCTTGAGATTTTAATACTCAACCAGAGCCTTTATTGCAATAATCAAACAGAGGAGGATATTGGCAGGACAGTTCTAGGCCTTGTCACTTTGAATCAAGGGCTCAGAATCTGGGACTCCTAAAACCCGAGATAGGCTATAAATGAGCTTTAGAGAATCCAAGCACACACACTTGTATTGTAGTACGTGCACTATTTTATACTATATCATGTGCACTGATTGTTTTCTAATAGGAGCGCCTGTTGGTTCCTTAAGCATTCTCAAAGGATATCAGGTTAAGATGGCTTAATGGTTTGTGTCAGTGTTTTTCAAATTA
The DNA here is from genome assembly GCF_011064425.1 of Rattus rattus. Lineage (NCBI taxonomy): Eukaryota > Metazoa > Chordata > Mammalia > Rodentia > Muridae > Rattus > Rattus rattus. The sequence goes on from NC_046171.1 coordinate 45,300,655, forward strand.
TCTATCTATGCTGAAGAGACAATTTCTTTTCATTTGCAATCTAGGGAGATCATCACTTAAGATACAGTAGGAATGAATTACTAGGGAAAGGAAATGCTTGCCGTTGCAGCACTGTCAAACTGCTGTAGAGCTTTTGAATTCTATTCTCAGAGTGTGTGTTTAGCTAGTCAAACACAAGTAATTGAACTAGTCAGTAGGATTTGGTGTATAGAAATGATGTACATTGCATGGCCAACTACAAAACTCTACTCCAGAAAATGGGAAGACAATGTGAAGGTGACTGAAAGAGATATCTTTCTAGAGTGGTTCTTAGAGGCATCTGGCTGTCGATGAGGGAAGCTCACAGTATGCTCTAGAATCAGCCATGCTCAAACCCGTAGTCTGTGGAGATATAGTTTGGCATTCATATGTACACCTAAGGGAACCTACACTAAGTTGATGTGGTCAATTGGAAATCTATCCCTCTTTTGGTAAACTTTATTGACTTACCAAAGGCAACCAAAAGAGCTACGCCCAAACATTCTAGAAAAATTCTCAGAGGTGTTCAAAGTACAGCAGCGTCCTTTTTGCTTCTTATCCTAGGGCTTCCACAAACTATTTAGTTGTTCTTTTGAGATGTAAGGAATCTTGAAGAAAGCCTTAGACTTCTTTAAAGATCTTTCTCTAACCCGTTTTGGTGTAAAACTATTTGGGCAATGATCCACCCTTAATTTTGGCAGGAAGACAAATCAGTCACTTGGTTTTCATTAAAAAAAAAATCAAAGTTATTCTATTTCTTTCTATTAAAAAACAAATGCATTTTTTAATCAGATGCACATCAGACAGATCTTCAGGGTTATTTGATGACTTTAGTCCTGGATAGTCACTGCCCTATGTTTAAAAGCAACACTGAATTAAAGTTTAGGAAGCAAATACACAAATGGAGGAAATGCATTTGTCAGCTTTTCTTTAAGTCTCTCCTGAATTCTCTCCCTGGAGGCATAGAAGACATGGGTACAGAGTAAATACAAGCATTCTGGAAGCTGGACTTGGGTGTCAAAGCAGGTGCAGCCATGACAGCTTCTGAGGAAGGAGCCGGAGGAAATTCTAAAGTCTCAACCTGGGGATGAGGCAGTACGATGGTTGGTTTTGATTGTTAAATTGGTTGGGTTTGATAAGCAGATGATTAAAACATGTGCCCGGGTGTGACCATTAGAGGAAGAGTTAGTGAGGAAGGAAATGCACCCTAGATGTGGTTATCACTCCATAGGTTTGAATCCAGAAGAAATGTAAAAGGATACAGGAGAAGGTCCTTTAGTTGTCATTATCTCTGTCTCTGTGTCTCTTGATCTCTCCCTTCCTGTCTGTCTCTGTCTACCTCAGTCTCTCTGCTGTTCGCCTTTCTCTATACTTGTCATCACGATGTCAGTTACTCTACTCTATTAAATACCTACTACAGTGGACTAAAGTCTTTGAAAATGTAAGTCAACATAAATCTTTTCTCTTACGTTGTTTTGCCTACATATTTTGGAAGAGTATGAAAAATCTTGATATCACAGGCAGATAGTGATAAAACTTTTGAACAAAGACTTCGAGTGAAGGACTGGGAAGCTTTCCTAAGATTGGGGGTGAAGGCATCAGATCCTTGAAAGCATCTATGTTCCTTTCCATGCGAAGGCCAGCATCTGTGAAGGAAGCTCAGATAGCCTGAATATTCTTTGAAACTCCAGGCCACTAGAAAGCTCTACATGTGACTACATGACTTCTGCACAACAAAGAAATGACAAAAAGGTATACAAGACCTTGAAGTTTTAAAAGGCTGGGTAAGAAAACAAATGGTTCATGGCTACTTGCAAAATTTCTACCGAACACATATTTTTAAATTAAAAAGGAGGAAATATATATATATATATATATATATATATATTGCTTAAATAGAACTTCTAAAATTTGACATCAATGACATAGAAAAGAAGTAATACTTCTATTTCTGTTTGAAAAAATTTAAAATCCATGGGGCAATGCTCTAGTGCGACCTTCTGTTTTAGAGCTCTTTGAATTTCTAGAAAGATCTTTTAATTTATCTTAGTGGCAACAATCCAGGTACAGACTTGTGGGGTGTGCAGATCCTTGGAACTCATGAGACAAAGAACACTAGGTTATGTGGAACTAAAACTGACAAATCAAGTATGAGAAGACTATAGACATGACATCATAGACCTCTCATTTTAACTATGTGGGAGGCCTAGCTGAGGTTCCAGGTACCTGAGTCTCGCCTGGGCAACACAGGCAGATCATATTTTAAAACCAAACCAAATCAGAACAAACAACACCCACATTCTAAATTGGGCATAAGAGTAACCAGGAACATTGAAGGGTTATAGATAGGAAGTCACAGTGATAAACGAGAATGTATCAGGTTAAGTTGGGAAAGAGCTACTCTAGGTATGAGGATAGCCTTTGTGAGATGGAGGGTAAGAAAAGAAACAGGAGAATGTATGTTATGAAAGGAAACAAACAGAAGGCCAGCATGAGGAATTTAAGAGCTAGGATTATCTGAGGGGTATGTATGGGGAATGTTTCTGTGAACATGTCCTTGGAACTGGCTGTAAACCATTGGCTTGATAAGAGAAACAATGTTACTGCATTGGCCAGTGTTTCTGCATGTGTTGAATGCGTCTAGACTTGGGAGTTGGGGTACTTAGAAATTCTCAAAGCTGGACCATAGATGGCCACGTTTTATCTCTTGAATTTGTTTCTACCTGGATCATGGTTGTTCCGCTTGTGTCCCATCTTTGTTCCCCACAACCCAACACTAAGATCGGAAGGTGTTGATGATGTAATTGAATCCTCTCAGCCCTAAGTCGTGTGCAATCCACACAGATTTGTGTCACTCTGGGTAATTAGAAAGTGATTATTTTCAAAATAAAATTGATTTGTCACTTTCGTAGCCGAATACAGAGGAGGCAGGGACAGCGTGGTTGTGGTGGCGAGATCCGGCAAGTTGTTCCTTGTGATAATACATAGCCCTTTGGTTTCAGAGAACATTGTATAATTATTTTCTGCATGACTAATTTTCTGGGCACTTTTCATTCTTGTTCATTTATTTTCGTTCCCTTGAAGTCCAACAGAAATAATTGTTCCTATTTCAGGTATCTTAGCAACTGGCACCCAGTTTAGTCAAATGTATTCTTTAAGGCTCTGTGAGACATTAAATGTCCTCAGGGTGAAGAGTCGGGCTCGGCCACAGAGCGAGGGCGGTGCTGCCAGCTTTTCTCACTCCGCACCACTATTGGCTGACGGATGGCGTCTGCAGAGGGGGCCAAAGCTGGCTTGCTAGCCGGAGCTGCTTTTAGGCCCTGGCTGAAACACAAACTTTGAATCACACTCCAAAGTACAATTACCCACAACAATTTTATACATCATAACAGTAAAGAGAAAGCAGGAAATGGTTGTGGAAAGACAGAATGATCTTTTGAGACAGTCCGTGCCACTTTTAGGCGAAGTCTGATAGCGCTGTCCTGGGAAGCTCCCTGCTACAGCAAACCACCGCCTTCATTTCACCTCACTGACTCTAGCTTGAGGAAAACACCTTTTACGGTGGCTTTTCCTCAGAGAGCCAAAATATGACTGTGTTGTTTTCTTTCTTCTTTTTTTTTTTTCTTGAGTCCTGAGGAGCCCTGCTTTGGGAGAGACCCAATAAGCCTATTTTCCAAAGAACATTTTGAAACCTATTTGATTATAATCACAAAGGAAAAGATTGCGAGGCCCCTGTGTTGATTCCAAGGGAAACATTGACCGGACAGAAAGCCTGCCTCACAGCCAAGCTGAGCTCTAATGACCGCACTTTTTATTTCTCCCAGGAAAGAGTAATATAATTGGTCCCTGTAATACAGTAACCAGCTTGTTCAATCTTTGTTCGGGAGAGGATGTTTATTTGGTAGACATGCTGCCCGGAATCAACTGTCTTCAGGATACATACTGGGAATTGATTTGCTTCTAAATAAATCTCAGAAACTCGGTGATAAACTGAACGTAGGACAAATAAGGCTTGTAATTAAAAATGCCTTTAGTACATTTGCATATAGGGTGATCAGTACGTTAGAACGTGTCCTGGGGCTGTTTCTCAAGGGCATTTAGGGAAGAAAGAGAGAGAGAGAGAGAGAGAGAGAGGGAGAGAGAGAGAGAGAGAGAGAGAGAGAGAGAGAGAGAGAGAGAGAGAGAGAGAGAGAGAGGGCATTTCGAATTCCATTTCTGTCACGGAATAGAAACAAGAGGTATCAACATGCTTCAGAATATGCAGTAGAAAGAATCACTCGCTCCTCGCAGGACCTGACACCAACATTCATCTTAGTACATAAAAGAGAAAACACACCAAGGATGGGAACAGCACGAACATGGAACAGGGGCTGCAGCCACGGCTGCAGAGCCAACTGTGATTCTAACAGAACGCCATCACTGAATTTGGCGGGAAAGCAGTGCCCACCTTTAGGACAGCAACGCTCGGGCTGTACTCTCTCCTCAGGAAATGTAAACAGCGCACGGAGTGCTGAAAAATTTTGGGGGGGGGGTTTATTTTGCAAGAAGCCATTTTAGGGGTTTTATTTTTGCAAGAAGCCACCGTTGCAGCTGCAAATGTGATATCACCAACCTGAAATGCAGTAGAGACAGGCAGCCCAGGCTGGTACATTAGCATGCGTCACTCAGCCAGTCCTGAAAAGGGTAATATCTTGGCTGAACGACAAGCCGAAGGAATTCAAAAGGATGACACTGGGCTGTTTTTGTTTTAGTCGTTACAGTAGTTGCTTCTTTGTTGTTTTAAAATTAGCAGTGGAGCTGAGTGGCTTTTGAAAAGCCCTGCTTTGAGTATCGTTTCAAACAATTCGTAAACCCTCACCATTCCATGTGAGATTTTTTTTTTTTAAAAGGCTGGATTCCCCATGTTGGGTAATCTGCTCAAAGCAAGGAGGAGCAACTTGTCTTTTAACCAGCAATTCCATTGTAACACATCTTTGTACATTAAGACAGAAAAAAAAAATCCAACCCAACATAAATAACCCTTGATAAAACTGTAAGAATTTGTATTTAAATTTAATTTTCTCTGCAAGTGCAGTTAGCATTTTTTTTTTCCTTACTGATCTCTGACATACTATTTTTGAGGGAGGAAAAAAAATGTTTTCGGTGCCATGGTAACAGTATCCTTCTCTTGCTTTCCATCACAAGCCATAGTTTCTGAGCATAACTAGGAAAATTGAAATGTGGGTAGCTGGAAATGATAAGGCCAAGCGTGGTAAGCATTCATCTAAATGAATATTTGTGTCATTGTTCTTGCTCTCAGGGGAAGGCTGGAACTTTCAAGGTCAATGTATTTGTTCGTGGCGTTCGCAGCGGCACTCATAAAAGATTATTGCTACTTACTGGGAGGCCACTCTTTTCACTAAATGTCTGATTAGCATGATTTCCCAAAGACGACAGCAGATTAAAACACTCCATAGACAGTTTATTTTATAGCGTCGAGGAGATGTAAAACAAAGGAAGGGCACACCTTCTAGGCAGCTTTCGGAAGGAAATGATCCACTACTTGACCTGGAGTGTGCGCTGGGGAGGGGACACAGAGAAGGCCGCTGGAGCAACCGATTAAAGCCGGTTCCATTTGTTTCTGCTGATTCCAAATGGAGCCTCTCTCTCTGCGATGCCCTTGCAATAACAATATTATTCTTACTTTGTGTAATCTTTCACAGACTGAGGATACTCCAGCTTGAGGGATAAAACGGTATTTCTGCTCCTTTCATATCTCCCCTGCTTCGCTGCGATTCCAGATTAAAAACAAACAAAGCAAAACAACAAAAACAACCTTTCCCCCCATTCCTCTATTGGCTCTGAGTTCTACCTCTCCCTTCACGTTACTTTAAGTACTGTATATATTTATTTTGGGCCTGGAACCTCTTTGCTTAACGCAATTTGGATGAGCGATCAGACTCTACATTGACCGGATAAGCTTTGGTGGGTGTTTACCTTAAGTGATTGCGGCACCTGAAGCAGGAGCTGCCATGGCCGTCTACAGTACTAGGTTGGTTCAGACGTGTGAGATGCTGCCTTGCTGGGGTCTCCTGCTCCTTTTGAGTCTAGCTTGACCACGCAGGGTCCATAGAGAGACGTTCTTGTGGACCGCAGGCTGGCCAACGGCTTCCTCTTGGGAAGGTTTGCTTTCCTAAGTAGATGGCTATATATTGTTCCGTTTCGTCAACAACACGTCTTCTGACATTTGCAAAATTCAGGTCTGCTTTGCGGATTGGACTGATGAAATGGGGGCTCGCTTTCATGTCCTTTGTCCCAGGATTCGAAATAACCATTTAATTCCACATGCCACGGGGAAATATGTGCTGTTGGTCTCGCACTTGCTCTTCATGAAAGAGATAAAGGGTGTGGAGCACTGATTTTACAGTTGTATCACTCGCCGTGGGAATTGGTTATTTGTATGAACGTTTTGGTGGGCCTGATCATGTTTACAGTAAAACCCATACTACACCAAACCCAAGGTTCTAATTGTCAACTCTCATCTGCTCGAGGTGTCACTTTGGGAAAGTTATCAAGCTGCCTTAAAATAGAGATATTATAGTGCTTATACCAAGGCCAATCTGCGATGCAGAAGTCTCAGTTACGAATGTGAACGGCACCCAGAACGCAGGTGTGCCCAGACACATTTCTCTCTTCTCTCAAAGAGGGCTGGAGCAGGGTTTAAGAAGTGCCCATGGTGACGGTGACGGTGACGTGCTGCTGTTTTCCTCTTCCTGTTACATTGTTGCCCATATTACCAACCTTATTAAATACAGTGTATAAAGAAAGGGGGATACTCAAAATGCTGGTTTGTTATCAAAGAGTTGAAACAGTTTGGTTCTTAATTTTCTCATCAAAACTGTTCAAGCACTTGTTGAAACTCGTAATGTGAATGTGATTGTTCAAGACTATTAAAAACTTAATGGGAGGCAATCTTTCTGCCGGCCCAATAACTCCGGAGGAAGAACGGGTCATGTTGAGGATGGGACACGCATGCCCATTGGCTGGGCCTATCCGTTCCTCTGTCTTTTGAAGAATTGATTTGAGTTGCAGCCAGATTGATTTGGTTGTAGAGATCGATATTGATTGTGTTGATGGGTAAAGATGATGGATTTGCCACCTCACAGAATGTCGTGTCATGCCGTGTCAGGTCAGCCAATAGTTCATGGGTACCATAGTAGGACAGGTGAACTTGCACAGAGGTTAGAATCAGAAGATGAAGCCTCTTATCCTCACCTTTTCTCTTGACCTTATTTCATGAGACCTCCAGCTATAACACCATGGGTCATTTGAATATGATCCTGGCTTCGTAAATGTCTCCTAATTATCCTTACGAGTGTTATGACCCAAGCTTGCGTGTTCAACATCTCCTTTGTCCCTACTTCCATTCTACTTTTGTACCAAGTTCATTGCATGTTCAGGGATGTACACTCTTACCATGGTTTTCCATTCCTTCCGCCCGATCTCTTCTCCATAGAGCATTTCTTCTAAGCTCCTGCTGAACACCCCTGTGCGCTCTCACTTTACAGTGTCTATTTGGTTGTTTTATTCCATGACTTAGAATCTTTCCTCACAACTTAGCCAGTGAGTGGCGCCTTTAAAGCATCCCTTCTACTCGGGATAACTTTGTCTAAGATGGCCACTTCATTTGTCTGTTCCCCTTTGGTGCGGCAGAGAGGGAGAGAAGCCCATCCAAATCATGGTTCTCTCTCAGAGCCCAGACTTTGGAGTGCCGAGTTTGCCAAGGTACGCCAAAACTGAGTGTATCTTCGTTAGTCCCTCTTCTTTATTTTGTCAGTTAGATGAAGAGTCTGAAGCCTCAAGAAAGAGAGAAACTCTCAGATGGAATGGTCACACCGAGGAGGAAATAAACCACACCGGGATATGCACATACTACACACCAGAGACACGTCTGATGGTTTTACAGCACTGGAATTTTGGGGGTCCATGTTACCATGCTGCTTTCTGTCTTTTTAAAACCTTTTTATTTTTCTCCACTAATCTCAGGTTTTCTACATTTCTAGGTTCAGATCAAGTCCCATTGCTAATTAACCTTTCTTAATTACCCCAAAACACCAGTTTGTTGTCTCCAGTCCTTGAATTTCTTCACTACTGGTTTTCTGTATCACTATTCGGTTCTTTTATGGTAATTATCTTTCTGTGCCAACAAATGTAAAAGTCTGCTTGCTTTCTAATTACTACTAGACAAACTTGAAAGATGTTTATATCTTATTCCCTCGAACAGAGCATGAACCTTCTGGAGGAAAACATAAAACAGTCTTCCTCTTCCCACCGCCCTCCTCTCCTCCTCCTCCTCCTCCTCCTCCTCCTCCTCCTCCTCCTCCCTCCTCCTCCTCCTCCTCCTTCTCCTTCTTCTCCTCCTCCTCTTCTTGTTTGTCTTTTCCTCCTCCTCCTTCTCCTTCTCCTCCTCCTTCTCCTCCCTCCTCCTCCTCCTCCTCCTTCTCCTTCTCCTTTCTCCTTCTCCTCCCTCCTCCTCCTCCTCCTCCTCCTCCCTCCTCCTCCTCCTCCTCCTCCTCCTCCTTCTTCTTCCTTCTTCTTCTTCTTTTCTCCAAACTGCTTCACGGGCAGAGGATCGTTACATGATATTGTTTGATTTAATTTCTTGGACTTCGAGGGATTTTTTTTCCTGAGAATGCATATGCTGTTTAAATTAAGTACATTTAGTATCTTAGTAAAAGTTCTACAATGGCCTGTGGCACGAATCATCAGTGAAAGAGCCGCCTGATGGATTGTAGAGAGGGACCCAGTCATAACAACTGTGGGAAGCAGGCTGGCGAGGCTCTCAGAACTCCATCTCTCGGCTGGAACTTAGTGGTGGATTGAATATACACAGGGAGGAAGCAAGAGATGTCACTCCTGGTCTTCACAGAAAGAATCTTTTAAAAACAGATTTTCTTTTTGTTGTTGTTGTTTCATAAAACCACAAGAAATTCAGATTTTTTTTTCTCTAAGGTAAAATAGACACTAGACACAGAAAAAAGTTGGGTTTTAACTTAGGCTTTTAAACTATCAGATTACTTCCTATTATTAAAAATGAAGTAGGTGGTTAAAAAAAAAACTTAAGAGTTTGGAAGACTAATGCTTGCTTTATTGCCCTGTCTGATGATATTTGGATACCAGTGTTCTCCCTTCAAATTACTAGATAATGACTCAAATTGCCCTTTTATCTTTAACAATATCACTACTTTTCTTTCTTTCCTATTTTAATAGTTTTTTTTCCCTTTTACTTTTGTTGTTGGCTAACGCTGAAGACTAATTCTTTCTCTTATAAGGAATAATAGGAACTTCCGTGGCATAAATGCTGCTGGAAAAATATTATTTAATAATGCAGAGACTGCAAACGGCGTCGCCTTAAGACTGAACAATGGAAACGCTTGCTTGAATTCGATAAACTACGTTTCCAGGTGTATAAAAAGAGGTGCAGAAATGTCAGAAAAATATCTTTACGGTGAAGCTGAATGATGATGAAGGGGGAATAAAAAAAGGGAGCCAGCTTCAGGGTGGGCACACTGCTCTAACATTCTAGTGAAATTGGGGGAAAGGGTCAAGCCTGCTTGGCTATTGGGTCGTTAGGATAAAAAGTACATGCTAATTCCTTCTATTTCACTAGGCAACAGGAAGACTACGGATCGGAGCAGAGTCCTCTGGTGGTGGGACGGGCGGAGTTGCCGAGCGAGTTTAATGACGCCCTAAGAAAAGCTGTGGAGGGGCAGCGAGGTGCTTGCCTGTGAACTGAACTCCGTCTAAGGTGAATGTTGCCTATTTTAAGAAAATATGGGTGCTAAACACAAAAGGCGAAATTCAGTTTCTCCGAAATAGGCCGTGACTCGATTTAGCTTACGTCATGCTTTAAGCAGAATGTTAAGGGACTGCGTGCGCAGAATTTATGTGGTTGGTGCTCTTTTGAAGAAAATGGTTTCCCCATTTAGCTTAGGTAAACATAAAAGTCCCTAAGACCAGTCCTGGAACATAAATGGCGAGAAAGTCGTTGACTAGTTGCCACTGAGAGTAGGAAGCACACGGCCAGTTGTTCTATCAGCGTCGACGTGTGGTCCTGAGGACAAGGGTGGAGGGAACGCAGTTGGAGAGAAGCATCCTTGGGACTGGAGCTGTAGCTATCTTCTGGGAGGGATTGTGCCCGTCCCTAAGTGATCTTGTCAAAATGTAGCGATCTGCTGTGCTCTAAGAAAAAAGACAATAACATTCAGACCCTACACCAGGTAGCTGTATCACGGTGCTTGCTGTCTAGAGGTTCGTACTAGGTACAACGTCTGCCCCTTGCTCTCTACCATTTATGGCGGCATCTGTGCACACAAAGTTCAGTAGGCAACACTCAGCTGCATGAAAGACAGTTAGCCATTCACTCCTGACCACGGCTGTTCCCACAATGGTAATTTTATGCTTGGCTATTCTCCAAAGTTTCTTCTTTCTCTTAAAAAAAACAAAAGAATGTTATCTGTTGTTCTGTTACCCCATCTCTATGCCTCGTAAGTGTCTAAGCACATGCATTCCAGCACTCGCGTGCGCGCGCGCGCACACACACACACACACACACACACACACACGTCTTCCTGATGAGCAAGGTTCGATACAGAAATTTTAAGTCAATAAACGGAAACAGGTTTGCCCTTTGTAACACAGCTTAAGGCTAGTGGCTGATTTTTCAGGAGGAGGAAATGAAATTAGGAAAAGTAGACGAGTTTGATGTCTTTTTGTAAGCATAAGGAATTGTGGAGGGAGACACGGCCCCACTGTTATAAACGCCACTTCCAGTAAATCTCGTTTCTCTTAGCCGTAATTATGAAAATCCCCTTGAGCGTTTCCGTCTGCTGTAAGCTGCTTCACTGTTTCTCCACAACAAAGACAATTTCAGTTATCCCAGAAATCTGAGTCTGTCTTGAGCCCTGCACCCAGAAGAACCTGCAAATACCGGGGCTTGGGGTCAATTGTTGCTTCAACTACTTTTAGAGTCTATTCAACATGACAAGCAGATCAATCTTTTCAATTCAGAACTGATGAAATTCTACATTTTAGCAAGCGTTGCCTGGAGAGCAGGAATTCAATAGATGCTTTTTACGACCATTTGGCGTTTCTGCCGGGGCTCTCTCTTACCAGGGCTTCTCTAGATGAGTAGAGCTAAACTCACCTGGAGCTTTAAACAGGCATCGCCCTCTCCCTCAACATTTACATAGGACTGCTGAGCACAGAGACTCATTTCAGGGGACCATCATGCAGCGCGACTAAGTGCTGAGACTGATTTCAAGTGGCGTGGGTAGAAACGGAAATTGGCATTGTAGGTGTGTGAGTACTTTGTTTTTCTAAAATATATCACACACTGAAAGACGCATGAAGGAAAACGGGAGGCGCTACCACTGTTTCTAGGCCGTCGACGCGTGGGAGGGAAACTCGCGGCACTTAGATTCCTATCACAGTCAGCGTGCACTTGTATTCCAGTCACACTAATTGTATCTGAAAGCACGGGCGAGATGGTTTGAGTGCGGAATGTCCCTAAGAGGCTCAGGTACTTTTGAACACTTGGTCTCTGGTTGACGATGCTGTTTGGAAAGGTGGTGCTATCCTGAAGTATGCTACAGGAAGACCTTCAAAGCCTCACCCTGCTTCCAGTTTCCTCTCCGTTCTTTGCACATGATGGAAGAATTAATCTCTCAGTGCAAACAGTAGCTATACAATGGGAATAACAGCACTTTAGCCAGAGAGTTGAAGAGAAATAGGCAATAGTAAGAAAAGTTAACTCAGTACCGTATCAAGCTTTAGAAATGGCTTAGGGCTGGGATGTGGCTCAATGGTAGGGCACTTGCCTAACATGCATGAGGTCCTGCGTTTGGTCCTTAGTAACACACACACACACACACACACACACACACACACACACACACCAACCCCTCAAAACGAACCCCTTCATTATTATCTGAATATAGCCAAAATATGATTATTCCTAAATTATGATTTATTTGATTTATCAGAAGAATTTAGAGAGATGAATTTTTTTGTCTCCTTAGATGATTTTTTTCTCCATCTTTATTAAATTGGGTATTTCTTATTTACATTTCAATTGTTATTCCCTTTCCCGGTTTCCTTAGATGATTTTTTTAATTGGCTCATAAACATTTGTTTCCTTTTGATGTCATTGAAAGGACACCCTTGAATATGAGGTAGAGTTAGGAAGGAAGCCAAAGACAACTTCATTTATCCAGGGTCATCCTTCAGTCCCATCTGTGTCATGGCAAATCACATTTCTATCCTTTCATGGCTGTATAATATTCCAATATGCATGTGTAGCATATTTTCTTGTCTGTTGAATCGTTAATGGACACATCTGTTGTTCTGTATCTTGGCTATTGTGAATAGTGGGTGTAGGTGTGCACGTGTCTCCAGAGGAGCCTCCATACTGCTCTCTATCCTTACTGCCTCTGTAGTGATGTCAGTGCTGTGTGAGGATCCCCTCTCCTCACAAGAATGAGCTCATCTTGGTAACAGCCTTTTGTAAATCTGGTGAGATAACACTTCTTTGTGCTTTTGATTTGCATTTCCCCCTAATTATTAGTGATGTTAAGCATTTCCCCTTACCCTCTTTTGAGACATGTCTGATCTAGTCATTTGCCCATTTAAAAACAACAAACAAACAACAGAGGGAAAACCAAGCCACTTGACTTGTGCAGAGTGGAAAAACTCTCTGATTTCAGCATCAGATGTTAAAACGTTCTAATGTTTCGCCACAAAGGTTGGATTCGCTTTGGCTGCTTGTTTTCCATGGCATTTAAAATGTCAATGGGAAAGTTTTACGTCCTAAGTGTGTGTCCAGAACCCTTACCTGTGGGGTGATCAGGTCGGCCGGCGGGCGGGGAGGGCGATCAGTAGCCTTTTATTCTCTGCACTGTGATTGGCTGATGATCTGCGGCCTTGGGCTGCTGAGCCTGCAGAAGGAGTGAGGAGCTCTAACCAGCCTTTAAATTTTGAAACATGGAGGAGGTCAGGGAAGCCGGGATTATTACCATCTCTCAGCTAGCACATAAAGCATTAAACTTCCCCAGTCTCGTTCCTGCGACAGAGATTTTGACAAGAACATAAAATACTATCCTCACAAATTCATGCCGGTGACAATGATTATAACGGGAGCGGGGAATGGTATAAATGTCAACATTTCTCGAATCAATTTGAAGATTGTGATCTTGCAGACCTCCGCAGACACTGTAAATGATTAGAGTAGAATTTCCCCACTTGCGATTACCTTCCTGGGAGAAGTGAGGGGATCTCGACGTAAGGCCTGACAGAAAAGAATGTAAAACTCATCCGCAGAGTCTCAGTGCCTCAGACTCTCGAGGCTTGTTTCTGAACCCCGTTGTGGGGACAGAAAACAATGCTGACTGTTTTTAAAATTCTCTCCAATAATAACAACCGCTCAAACCAATCTCATGATTCCTTTCGGTTGAAAAATATCCTACTCAATTCTTATGTAGCAGTGACACGAATTATTAAATAGGGACATTTGGCATCTCTCTACAGATGGCTCTTCTTGAGCAATGTTGGCTGTATAATAATTTTTTTTTCTTGTAAAGTAGCCATGCTTTTTCTTTGGTTATGTTAATGAACTCAATTTTCTTTAACCTGGGAGAGAATCGCCAGCTTCACAGAAGCCAATGTTTCAGATGAAAATCGCATCAGATGGAAGTTTAAATATTAATCAGGCACCAAAAAAAGAGCCGAGAACAAACAATATCCTAAATATTAACTTTTTATTTCAAATTTCTTAGGAGAAAGCATTTTTAAAGACAGCTTCTTTCAGAGCCTGGGTCAAAGCAACCACTAGGTGGCGCTGTAAGACAGGGTCCTATACGCAGAACTGCCGAGGACTTTATGGTCTTGAGATTTCATCGGTCATTATAATTTTCTTAAAAACGCTGAGATTAAATCTGAGGCTTAGAAAATTAGCCTTAAATAGTATCGTGATCATCTATTAAAATACGAATTTCTCTGACACACGGGCCCCTCCCTGTCATCTCTGAGATGCCTTGTAAATGAAAGTCAAATATAAAACCGTACGCCACACCAATGTTAGCGTTTATTTAATCCCAAATAGCCAGGATGAATTTGACTGCCATACTGCCTTGTTCTGTATGCTTAATTACGCCCCAACAGGTGATTTGCTTGTTAATTACTGCTGTTCCGAAACCGAGGTATTTTAGCTTCAGAGGAGAGGAATCTTTCTTGCAGCTGAGCATTTTATAATAATAACAAAAACAACCTTCCAGGGCAGACTCTTCTATTGGAGTTTTGGATCTGGGTAGTGTGTCACCCATTCTCACTTCTTCTTCCCTAATATCCCAGCAGCCCATCTGGTACTCCGTGACACGTGGCACCCACACAAAATGGCTTTTCTTGGTTCACTGATGTTTCTCCATAGTCGAAAACGACTATGTGCCTCGCAAATTTAGACGGATATTTTCAAAATCCGGACGAGGCCGTTGGAAATGTTGTACTATGCGAGTGGGATGAGCTGGAGCAGCTCTGGGGAAGACGGTGAGAGAGGCCAGAGTCTGTGAAGGAGCCTCTGTGGTTCCGCATCACACAGGGCTCTCGGGTTCGTGAAGGACGAAAGGACAGGAGATATTTTACTGAACAGAGGATGGGTATGGCATTAAACAGGATCCGTGGCTGCGTCTTTTGGGCCAAATAATTCAATTTCATATCTTTTAATTAATTGTGAAGGGATAGAAAATTAAATTGGAATGGAACACGATGTCACCCCGTTGCACGGCATTCCTTTCCAGGGAAAGCAGTCTTAAAAAAGGAGGTAGTGAAGGTCTTCCCTACCACTTTCCTTTGTACATCTTTGGCTAAGATTAACTACTGAGTTAGGACGTCAAGGTCCTAATCTTGCTTTGCTGGGTAAGAGACTTACTATTTATTTTATAGCATCGATGATTGTGGTCCAGCATCCCTTCCTACAGTTTTCCTAGAGATTATAAAATGGGATGTTACAATATGAAAAGACTAGATTTTATTTTCAACCATGCCATTTTTGGGCTACTTTGCAGTTTGTGTATATCAACCCTCATTAATGTGGTTGGGACAAAAGTATAATAAAGAAACACGGTTCTATGTTCGTCTTGGGAATTGCTTATTCTGAAGCCTCTGTGCAGATAGGAAGCTCACCACAGCCACGAAGTTTGTAAGGAAACAAGTTCTAGGATAGAAGATCTAAGTGCTTTTTCCCAGTGAGTTATCCCCTGTTTATGCTTCCGGGGTTCAGTGCTTAAACCCGGGAGCTGACCGTAGCAGACTCAAGATGCAGTTCCAAGAGCTACAAAAAAATAAAACAGGTCCCCAGCTCCGAAAAAAAGAACCAAAAAAAAAAAAAAATAAAATAAAACATCAGTTCTGAGCTCAGCGCCCACCTGACAGGAAACGCCCAATAAATATCATGTGGGCTCTGCTTTCTGTGTTTGGTCTCACAGGGCTTCAGTGCTCCTGAGAAGTCATCATTGCCAATAACTAAAATTTGTCTCTTTGAAGGCACACAACATCTGCTCTGTTTTACACCCCCAAATATGAAAACCCTTAAAAATACAGTCGTGTGTCTCAGGGTGGCAGTCAATCACAGCAAGCGCTTCCAGATACCTGAGGTCAGCAGAACGGAAACGCGTTATAATATTTCGCTTTGGTAAGATCCTTGCTCAGGTATGGCTGACCACAGGGCACACAATGCTGATGTATCTTATTAGCTTTCTGGGAGGCTAGAAACATATATATATATATATATATATATATATATATATATATATATTTTTTTTTTTTACTGCAGTTGCCCAGAACGACTCTGATATAGAGCCTGGCTTCTGTAGACCCAGATTACTTGTACCACCCCCAGCCCCCATCCTGGCCCCCTGTTCTGCCTTATTCAGCCTCAGTGACCTTTTAGGGACTGGACCCTCCATTTTGTTTTTCTCACAAGAGGCCTCCCTTGGAAAACTAATAGGTTGCACGATTTCTTTTTACCCTGTGCTTGGCTGGTATGATTGCTCAGTGGCCAAATCTTGAGTTCGATCATCAGGACCCACACATAGAAGGGAGAGACAGACTTTCCAAATTGTTCTCCGACCTCTACATGCTCCCAAATAAATAAACAAAAATGTAAAAGTACTTACCGTTTTGCCTGTACAGCCAATTCATTCACTTAAAATATTTCAGCTGTGTAACAATGGGATTTCTACACTCGATGCGAACTGGATGGAGGAGAGAGGTAGGGGTGTAGTGAACCAATCTATTCCGCTGTACAGACGAGGCAGGGAAGAGCGGTCCTCCATGAAGATCAAGGTTGTTGTGGTGCTAAGCACCTCCCACTCCATTACCATAGCACCGACGCCCCTCCTCTCCTTCGGACTCAGCTCCTTCACCAGCGTTTTCATTGCCAGGAAACCATTTCACATCTTGATTCTCAGAAGTTCCTCAATCTTGTGAGTTCTGCTCTGTCCCAGTCCTCTTATCTTTCCTTCTTATTAGTTGAGAGGATTCCGTTGTCTCTTCTGCTTGGGACATTTCCCTCAGCTTTTGCTCCGTGTATCAGTCCCTTTCCTCTCTGTCGCACTTGCATGTGGCCCTGAAGACACACATGTTGGAACCTTAATCCTTAATCCTCAAGTCAATAGTGTTGGGAGGAGCGGCCTTTCAGAGGTGATAAGACATGGTCCACATTAACGAATACCCTAAGGTCGTATCTGGGGAGTGAGTGAGTTATCCTGAGAGGTTACTATAAAAGCGAATTTAGCTCCCTCTTGCTCTTTCTGCTTTTTGACCTGTGATGTTTTGAGCTATGATACAGAAGTCTTAGCCAGATACAGCCCTGTGATTTCCGACTGCCAAGCTCTAGAAACTCCAACCAGATTTACCTCTGTTATTAGTCATTTTCTGTTGAATCTTTTATAAAACACACATTTATCTGGGTTCTATAGGCAAACTCTGGGTCAATTTAAGACTCAAACTCTGAGATTAACCAACAAAATGAAGTAAAATTAACTTATAGAATAAAGTAATAATTAATGAGCACAAAACGATCTAAATAAATATATGAGAAAATAGGTTGGGTAGAAAAATCTATGTATTAACCATTAGAAGGTTATATTTAATTAGAAAATCAGAACCAAGCAAATAACTTAGTTATCAGTTTAGATAACGATCATGTATGGATAGAAAGCCCAGTAGAATTCAATACTTGGCTTGTTAAACCTTGTTGGGGCACTCATGGACCCCCAGCTGTCTTTGAGGATTTATATGCAGAGTATGGTTGAGAGGAATTGCCTTCAGTGGAATAGACATAAGATAGGTGCACATGCGCCTTTAAAATCAAATTCCCACTGTTGCTCCTATAAATGGTACAAATGATACTCATGGAGTCACATGCTTGCCTGCATACATACACACACACACACACACACACACACACACACACACACAGGGAAGAGACACTCATAACACATATAGAGAGACATGAAGAAGAAGAAGGAGAAGGAGGAGGAGAAGAAGGAGGAGGAGGAGAAGAAGGAGGAGGAGAAAAGAAGAAGGAGAAGGAGAAGGAGAAGGAGGAGAAGGAGAAGAAGAGGAGTAGGAGGAGGAGGAGGAAGAAGAAGAAGGAGAAGGAGGAGAAGAAGAAGAAGGCGGTGACGGCTAATTGGAAAAATGAGTAAGTTCACAGGAGTAAATTGAAGTAAATTGTAAATTTATGGGCATGTATGAAAACATCTTATTAAAACCTTTATGGTATATGTACTGATTAAATTATTAAAGTAACAATGTAAGAAATAGTGGAATGTATTTTAAGAATTATAGCATGTTGACACATCACAAAGGGGTTTTAATACAAGCCACAAACAGGAACTTAGTGACTTTGAAGCAAAGCAATGCGCCAAGGCCACCTCCACAAAACGAACCCAGTTGGTATTAGCAGCAATGGGCACACGGCGTCTGTGCCTCTTGACACGATCTGTGTTGACAGAGCATGTACCTCACGTTTGCTGTGTTTACCACCGCACAACTGAGTCTGTCCAAGAGGAAACCTCAGATACATTCAGGATAAAGTACAACGGAGAGACGAGCGACTCACATTCTTTCGAAACCGTCATAGTTACAGAAGGGGAAGAAGATAGGACGCGCAGGGCTTCCAGTGAACGAAAAGCGTGTGCAATTCTAAGACTGAGTTTAGGGTAGATTTTAGAAACAATTTTACTGAGAGTTCATTAGTAGACGATAGAAAATAATTTGATTGATACACTATTGTTATTTAAGTTACAGACTTCACACAATTTTATTTTTTTAGTCTGTCTGCATGGTTCCTACCCATGTAATTTACTGTAGCCCATTCGACCCTTCTAAGTAAAATTACTGACTTCAGAGTGTCCAGTAAATAGAAACTTCTCAATACAAATATTTTATTACTTATTTTTAGCGTGCAAGTGTTTTGCCTGGGTGTATGTCTACACACTAGGTGCGTGCCTGTGTCTGGAGCTCATAGAGGGAAGAAGCCCAAAACGAATGTGAATTATTAACAAGGACTTACAGCTCCAGAACAATGGGGATGGCAGAGCCTTCCTCTGATCCAGGTTCAGGACAAGTTTAGGAAAGATTAATCAGTGTGTGCAAAACCCAGCCATTGTAGCTTCCTGCTCCCGGAGGACAGCAGCCTGAGACACGCCCTCCCATTGCGACCTCCTGCTGAGAGTAGCTGATGTGTCCCCACTCTCTTGCTGTTCAGGGGAGCTGGTTGGTGCAGCTCCATTCCACCTGAATCCAGCTTTTTGGCATGCGCATCTGTTATCTGTGTTTTATTCATTCCCTCCCCACCTCATTCAGGTTTCCAGTAGACTTTGCTGGACACCGTGATGAAGGAGACAGGAATGGGAGCTGGATCCCGTGGAGCCGCCATTTTGTTGTAAGCCATGATGCAGATGCTGGGAATTGAACCCGGGTCCTCTGGGAGAGCGGCCAGTGCTCTGAAACACAGAAAAATATCTCCAGCCCCCTAAAGACAAAGCTCGCTTCCTCTGTGCCAGCAGTTTATTTCTATCGGTTTTTCCTGAGTGAGACTCTTTTAATCTGAGCATCTCTTCCCCCCTCCCCCATCTCTCCAAGTATTCTCTCCTCTCTATGTTGGGAAATGATCCCCGTAGTCCATCTCCTTACCTGAATCAGAAACCGCTCTGCCCCTGTTCCACCTCAGATAAGTCCCGGTTCCTACAATTCTGTAAATCTCTCTTGGGTCTGCCCTTTCATCACTATTTTCATTTCTATGTTTATTGTGTTAGTTTAGCTGTTCCTCATCTTACTTGGGTGACTTAACGCTCCTATGGATTTTGGATTACAGATCTGTAAAATTAAAATGATTGCTGGAGATCTTTTGTGTCCCCATTTGTCTATGCCGAAACTATTGTATGAATATTTTTTCAAAAAAATTTATTTTTAAATTTTGGAATAAGCACTCCTACCCTAATGAGAGTGGTAGAGAGGAAATGCCACCAGATGACCAAAGCTAGGATAGCTTTTGGCTTTAGTATCGAGTCCAGTTGGCATTCTCATTCTAGTCTCCAAAAAACCTCAAGGCCGGGCACGCAATCGAGCAAGATTTTACAGAAGCACGCATGGCAGCCAGCGGGTTGTTAAGACCCCATATTTTCAGTTACTTCTCCAGGTTGTTCTGTTCCAGGTAGCCAAGGAAGTCATGTTTGGCAAACCGGCAGAACAAGCAGCCTATTAAGTTAATAACTCAATCATATCTACAGTTGATCTTTTCTACCTTACTGTACTTCAAAACCTTGTCTCTACAATGGTGGTTTGAGGAGGTAGGAGACCTGGGAGGTTATTAAGTCATGGAGATAGAACTTAGTGGGTGGAATTAACTATCCTTCCCCTTTCACGGCGTGAGAACACAGTATGGAGATGCTATCTCTCACGGCGGTAGGACCACTAACATCCAGTTGATGGTCCCCTCACATGGGCAGCACAAATTGAACTTGGCAGGCTTATGAGAAAAACCAAAACCAAGCCACCACAAAAAACACCCAAGAGAAAATGCCCATAATCCACCGAGTGGGAAATGAGCTCCCACTAGGCGCTCGCTGTCCTGGCATCCTGATGGTGGAACAGTTGAAGTGTGACCTGTAAGTGGTGTGGCTTCTAAGCTGCCCAGCATAAAGTAGTTTGCACAGTGGCTTAGACGGTCTGAGAGTCATCACGTCTCTGAGATTCTATCTGCTAACTGTAAAAACAAGCATACTAATGCGTACACGAGGATTTGTGTGTGTGTGTGTGTGTGTGTGTGTGTGTGTGTGTGTGACTATGAGATGAGGCAAGGTCTCAATGGTTGCTGTGTGGCTCCTGTCTATGGAAATTGGTGTATTTCCTACAGCTGACCTACCCTGAGCAGAACACTCGTTAAGCTGGGCTTTCACTCTTACAAAGTACCTCCTGCTGGTGTTCTGGGAAGGCGTGAGAGAGTGTATACAGACGTAAGGACTCAGAACGTTCTATCAGGTTGCTTAAAAGGTCTTTCTGTGAGCACGGGAGTCTCTAAATGTGCTGCAAATGTCCACTGGCATCAGGCAGTCAATAACCGTGTCAACTGTATTTTTATTTACAGTGAAATATATAGCCTTCAACAAGAGCTCCCCCAACTCTTTCTAGAATGAAGATAGCTCTTCGGCTCCTTGCCTTTTCCTCCCCGAGTTTTCCAAGGAGCGAACGTGCCTTGGTGGAGATAGGGTGAAATCAATTGATTAGGGATGCCTTTAAGCAACAATGGAGGTGGGAGGCAGAAGCCGAGTTAATGCCTTGTCTTGGGCAAAACAACTCTCTCTCTTCGCTCTTCTACTAAAAAGCACAGCCGCTGCCCAGTGCTACGTTTGCTGAAAGGCTGAGCAGTTATTTCGCTGAATGGATGTTTGTTGCTCTCGAGTCAGGTTTTATATAGCTAATTTAATTGTTGCCAGTGGCAACAGTGGGGGGGGGCATGTTGGCGCCTGGTGCCATCTAAGCTGCCGAAACAAAGTCCGTGCCAGAATTTCCATTAGAAATCTCTGCCCAAGATGCTGATTGAATTAAAAGGCGAATGGCACGGAAGCCTGCCCCTACATCGCTTCTTAGTTTACTTATCGAGAATTTGCTAAACACCTACTATGTCCAGGTTTGTAAGTTATTCACAACGATGGCCTTACCTCTCTGTGGAATTAGAAGTATACGTTGGAAGACAAATGATTTCTACACAACGAACAATCCACAAGCGGCCTCAGGAAGTGAGGAAGAGAGGGGACTGCAGCAAGACAGACTTTAGTTCAGGGAAACTCAAGTCAAGATGCTCAAACCGAACCCGAGTGAAAGAAAGATATGACGGTGTGCTAGCCCTAGGCACACAGAGAGACACCAAGCTAGCTTGGTAGGCAGTGCTGATTGCCCTGTTTGAGTCCACATATTTTATAGTGAAATTAGTGTGTCCAGCTCCATTACTTTCTCTAGCATCGTTTATAGACAGGGCTGAGGCTATGGACCACACAGGCCACTGGGTTCATTCAGATAAAGAGAGCATGTCCGTGTGATGTCTGGGAAAGAAAGAGAAAGGAGGGCTTTGAGGGAAATGAAAGGAGGGACACAGGCTAGTTTTCTGAATCAATCTTAGAGTATAAAGTGGATGGGGGTTCACACACTGAGGGGATGCTAGGAATTGAGAGTTAGCAGCCAGGCAAAGGCACCGAGGCTGTGTGTTACTAGAGAGGTCCAGACAACATGCAAGGGTGGCTGTGAGACTGGGCATCTGGGGTGGTCAGGGAGAAACACTTGGTAACAGGAAGTCCATATCAATTGCTAGCATGGCAGACTATGGATAAAGGTGCTTTCAAGAAATGGAAGTCACATGTCGGTGGCAGCCAGCAACTTTATAATTGGACATAGGGTCCATTCCACAGTTGGAAAACCACGCCTCATACTGCAGACCAAGGCGGCTTCCTGGGGCTAGTGAAATCCCTGACCTTAGAGGAAAATCTACAACTTCTTTGCTAGACCCACATGGTTCCTTACTTCATTTTAGATCATATCCTTATACCCACAGATAAGTGTGGCTACCAGCCTTCATCGAAGAGTTTTTTTTCCTTTGTAGCAAATGGCTAGATGACAGTGAACACTCTAAAAAAAAATAGTTATTTTCTATTTATACATCTTCTGTCGAAAAGCATTCATTCATTTCATTAGCTCATTTGCTGATGGGTAGTTTTATGACTTGGTGTTTAATTTCTGCTGCTTCTTTCTAAGTTTTGGACTGTGTATTCACTGTCTAAAGTGTGGTCGGGGAATATCGACTCCCTCTCTGTGTGCAGTGCTTGTGCTAGGCCGAGAGTCTGTCCTAATTTCATGTGGCCCCCTCTGCTAACACTCGGACCTAGTTTCTGTGTTATCGACGGTCTGTTCAGAAGGTTCTTGCCTGTGCCGGTGTCTTGAAGGGTATTTCCCTGGCAGTTTCAGCATTTCATGTTTTAAATTAAGGCCTTTGATTCGTTTCAAATAGATCTTGATGCAAGGTGGAAGATACGTGTATCTGTGTAAACAGATGTTATGGTATAGTATGAAATACAGGAATTAGACCTATAGGGGATAACACAGGGTGACAGGAAAGGGTGTGCGGTCTCTGGATACATGGGTAGTTTTATGTCCTCTGGGTTCACTTTGTGCATCCCCTGAGCCCTTGTAGTTGGCAGTGTTGGCTCTTGGCTGCCTCCGTCCCCAGGATTCATCTCCACCAGAGTCTGCCCTTTCGAAGCCTATGAGCCTTTTTGAGAACTAATTCTCATTAAAATCTGCTTCTTTGCTCTGTTCCCTGATCCTAACAACCAGCTGATGTGTTAGTTAACAAGAGAAACAAATTCAGTTAAATATTAATTTGGGACACTAGTTTTATTATTCCAGATAACACACTTGCATTTTAGCAAAGGCTTTTATTAACAAAGAATTTAATTTAATGTAGGAATTCAAGCCAGAGAGAAAATATTTTGGTGTAGAACACACACACACACACACACACACACACACACACACACACACACACACACACACACACACACACACACACACACACACACACACACACACACACACACACACACATACACACACACACACACACACACACACACACACACACCACACACACACACACACACACACACACACACACACACACACACACACACACACACACACACACCATACACACACACCCCACACACACACACACACACACACACCCCACACAACCATACACACACCTGACACACACACACACACACACACACACCACACACACACACACACACACACACACACACACCACACACACACACACCACACACACACCACACACACACACACCACACACACCACACACACACACACACACACACACACACACACACACACACACACACACACACACACACACACACACACACACACACACACACACACACACACACACACACTCACATGCACACAAATGCACAGACTTATATGGCCTAAATGACAAACCCTGATGCTAGTTACTTTGTTTACTTATTGTTGGGGTCCAAGAGTCACCCCTCAAACCACACAAACACTAAAGTCAGTCAAATATGGATGGTTTATTGAACACACAGCTAAAGACTGTCAACCAGAGTAACGGCTCAGGCTCAACACCTCAAAGCTATGTGTTGTACATTTCTCGGGGCCAGCTTATGGAAGCTAAACTCTCAAAAGCCACAGTGAGCTCATACACAGGTTCTGGAGGTGCTGCCCGGTGGTCTACCCTGACTCAAGCCACTTTAGACATAACAGTTCATACTGACCTTTAATTTGATGGACCCTACATGAAGCTTATAGTTGTGGAATTTAAGGTTGACAAAGCTCACGACATACAGAACATAACAGGGTCTGTGGTCAGCATGACCCTGATGTGAGTCAAGTTACTTTTCTGTGCCAATGACTGGCAGGCGTGTTACAGCAACAGTAGGAAACAGCTGGCGGGCATGGAACAGAATGGCACAGCTATGCTGGGGGGGGGGGGGCGCGGCAGGCCTCAACACTTACGTGTCACTCCGGTCTTGAAGGGGACCAGATAGTAGAGTGACTGTTTTCAATCTGACAGAGAAATAGACAACACGGTAGAAAGTCAGTGTTGTTTTTTAATTTTGCCAGGAGTGCAACTATAATTAGAAAACAAGGTAGTTACTGGTTGGACTGGCCAGCTACTCCAGTCCCAGTGTATGAGATCGCATCACATGTTGCACCCATCAGAGGTTAAAGTCAAACCTCCACAGGTAGGTAAAACTCTTTCTTGATGTAAAAGAAATTTTGAGGTGAAAATTCTACTGAGGTTTTCTCAATAGCCCATCTAATGTTACGTTGCTTTAGTGCCGGAAACGAGCTACCGCAGCTCAGCATTGGGTCTGATGTGTTTCCGGCCGTGGGAGGGGCTTGTCAGATGCCCCTCAGGGACCGTCGCTTCTTCACATTCAGCTAGTGATCTGCTTGCAATAAGGATACAGAAAAGGCCGTGTCACACTGATTATGTTTATGTTAGGTTATAAAAGAAGCAGTGACTCCATCTTGGTAGCTTTCTCTCTCTTAGATTGCTTCCTCTGTGGAAGCCGCTGCTATTTTTGCGTGTGGGAATCCGGGCAGCTCTTTGCAGTGAGGAGTCAACACGCGCCTGTGGATTTCCTTGGAGGAGACTGCTCTAACTTGCTTTCTATACCCCTCATTCCTTTGAGCCTTCAAATGAGGTTGCAGCCCAGGCTGAAAGTTCAGATTCATTACAAACTCCTGAGAGAGTCTGAGCCAGAGGCGCCCAGCTAACTTGTGATCCCGTTCCCATCAAAACCAGGAGATAACGGGTGTTTATTGTTTTGTGAATCATGCTGTTGTTGTACACCCTGGTTTTCCTTCCTTCCTCTTCCTTCCTTCCTTCCTTCCTTCCTTCCTTCCTTCCTTCCTTCCTTCCTTCCTTCCTTCCTTCTTTTCCTCTCTCCTCCCTCCCCTCCCTCTCCTTCCTCCCTCCCTCCTCCCTCCTTCCTCTCTCTCTCTCTCTCTCTCCATCCTCTCTCTCTCTTTCTACTTGTATGTGTTCAATAATTGTATTAGACCATCCTTGAGGTCACCAATACATAGTCATCGAAGGTCCTCATGTGTTAGCATAAGCAAATTTTGCCAATTCTAACTTAAATAAATATCTGAAAAACAGACTTTTAAGTATTAAAACACATCAAGAAAAACCTACTGTCTCCCCTCTAACCCACTGTGGGAAGGTAACTGTGTAAAGATAAGCTTTTGGTGTCTAAGCCTTTCTTTTTATCTTATTTGTTAATGCTAAGTTTTTTTTTCTTTTTTTATACCTTTTAAACAATAACATTGCATTGCTGAATTATGCTAGATGTACATGCTTGGGCCTTAGTGGACCAGCCACAAAGATTGAGCCTCCCCCAGGCAAATTCAGACTACAGAAGGCGATTGCTGGACCTTGTCTGACTTACGTACATTTTCTTTGTTTACTAGGGCAAGACATTTCTGACCTGGGAATGTCTATGTTCCCAGAGATGATTCCCCCTGAACTCCCATCAGAGGTCTTTCTGCGGACACCCATTCAATGGCCAATATGCTCTGATTGATTCATTGATCTTGGTCTAGCATATGTTTTCTGAACAGAACTGAAACTACTTGGTGGCATGCCGGAGGAGGAAAGCCAATTAGCCCTGGGAGAATCCTGGCCTCATTCTGTTGTCTTGTTCTGTACAGCAACTCATTAAAAATAATGCGAGTACCATGGAAAACCTTCTCAGGGTATTGATTTTTGCTTCTCAATATGTTATATTTGAATCACAGCCCCTATTTTCTCCACATCGAGGGCTGCTATTTCATCTGTGAAGCCAAAGAAATGTGTTTGGTGTGTGTGTGTGTGTGTGTGCCCATGCTTCCGTTCCATCTGTGTGGCACAGTGACTAATTTCCAAAGGAAAGATTGTGGCATGTCATATTAACTTTGCCATTTCTTAAAACAGCTGAAGTTAGCCAGGGATCACATTATAAACAAATGTTTATAATCATTAACACCAAATTGGTCTCTAAACAGATATTTCAAAGCCAAAACTTATAAATATAGTAGGCTACGAATCAGCGCATATCCCGTTCTTTATTTTTCTGGCCTCGTTTTCCATTTCCCGGAAACCTTTTAAAGATGCTGGGCTTTCGCTCCCCAGCTTCTACACGTCTTCGATTATTCAAGTCTGGGATTCTCTCCATGAGCTACAGAGCCGGATGGATGTGCCTGGCAGGTCTGCCTTCCCACTCTGTCCCGCGTGCACCAGCCTCTGTGCGAGCTCCGGCTGGCTTGTCCTTGACAGAGGCTGTGGACCCAGAATGCTAACTGCTTGCTGTGATGGTTCGGTCAGTGCAGGGGTCATCTATGGCTCAAGGCTCAGGGAAGACCCCCAACTGCTTTTAGAGAGGTCAGTGACCAGCTGTCAGCTGGGAAGAGAGTCCTGTCAATGCCAGCTTCGGGGAGCTTCAGAGTGCTGACCCCAGGGGAAAGGACATTGCTGCTCCAGGCTTTCCTTCTTTGTCTCATAGAGACGAAGAGCAGGAGGTTTGGGGAAACTGTCCTGGTCCCTAGACCGCTCCCCAAAGAAGCAGATGTCCGCAATGGGGTGCCTACCCTGCAAGGCCGTGTGCCTCTCTAAGCACAACCGCTTCCCTTTATTAGGAAATGTGGCTCGAGCTTAAACACTGTGTCTCTTTGATTTCTTATTCTGACTTGGTCTTATGAATCCTTCAGTCTGATAGGTAATTTGGAAATAAGAAAATAAATAACTTGGGGTTCTTTGCAGAGATAAAGGGTAGCTTTTAATCTCATAATGTTTTGCTCGACCATCACGGACTTTAGCCGCCTTACAGACAGAAAGCTCCGATGTGATTCTGCAGCGCGCGACAACGGAAGGAGAGGCCGGGAGCGTCGTAAACAGCAGGGAGAGGCACGCCGTAAATATGCGGGGTAGTTATTTATTACAAAATAAATTATGTATTGACATGAGGAATTACACCATAATTTTCTGTTTGAGATGGTACCAAAGTAAATTGGTTTCTATCTAAAAGGTCACATGGAATTCTGGCTTTGTGTTCCTGTCATGACATTGGCCTTATTGGCATTCAGGTGCACTCCCTCTGCTTCGTGCAATCATGTCTCCTTTCACTGTGTTTACAGATAATCCAGCAACTTTGCAGGCCAAATGGCTTTCTGAATATGAGCCCGCAAAACATCGAATCAGACAGGCTCCTGCTTAGAGAATGCTCAGCCCAGTTCAGCCATAAGGCAAACATCAATAATTGCTTTAGAAGGGAAAGTGACAGGAAATTGTACATAATTTGCCATCACAATAATTAAGAGTGGCGAGGAGTACTGCAACCGCCATTTAATTTTCCCTTCTTTAAAATTAGCGCTGGTATCGTCACCCACTGCTGTGTGGTGAGGCCCATTAACACTGTTTGTCTGAGGGCGTCGACTCCCAGGGACAAATCATTTGCTCACCTCCGCGGAATCCACGGCAGAGCGCGGTTTGATCTAAGCTGTTTCGCATTTACAGTAGGGACGTGTGCAAGCTCTGAGAGGGTAGCTGAAATGCTAAGCGGACTCCGAGCTCTGCCTCTTCTGAAACATACCGCGCTGCATATGGCTCAGAACAAATAACCGTGAGCGTTAAAGCCGGGGGGAGAACGAGAAGGAGAAAGCATTTTAACCATTGTTCAGTGCTTTTCATGCCTGATTTGGTAGATAAAGGTTATCAGAGGAGTCAGTCCGAGTGTGCTTAGGAAGCTTAATGACATCTCTCGACTCCTTCTGCAGGCGTCTCATGATGGGAGGCCGATGATGAGGCGACGGAATCAGAAATGCCATCTTTGGTAGACTGCTTAGTGTCATCCTGCGTCTTCACGGCACTTAGCCAGCGGGGCTGGACGTTCTCTCCTAGGTGCTGTGTTTGAAGCATGGTCTGGGTAACTCCAAAACTGCGTTGCCCACTTCATGGTTCTCATGGGGCAGCATATCCTACCCTTTCTTGAGTTAATTTAAGTGGTGACTCTTCCTTTATTAGAATTCGAGCAACCAAAGTTGAAATTTTGAATGATCACAGTGTCTTCCGGGTAGTGCTGAAAGATCGGAGTTAAAAATCAACATCTGCTGGCCGGCTGAGTGGCTGCATGTTTGGCAGTATGCCCATAGCCGTCTTTCCTGTAGGTCAGTGAGCTACGATTCACTGCCCCCAAATTATGAGCACCCTGGCGGGAAGGCAAGGAATCAGATTCCTTTAATAAAGTATGGAAACCCATCACTATTAAATGAATTATTTTCTAGATTTCCTCATTATTAATTAAGCATCATTTGCTGAGTGTCAACCGCCTCAGGTTAGCAGCCCTCAGGCATCGAGACTTATCTGTGGAGAGAATCACCCAGGCAAGCAGTGAGCTAAGTGCCAGCTAGTGCAGGTAGTCATACCATGAATGAAGAGGCACAAACAGACCTTGTAACGTGCTGTAACAGATGCATGCCTTGAGAACATTGGGATGGAGTAGGTGTGAGTGGCGGGCTAAGCAAGGCAGGGAGGTCCAGTGCCATTGGTCTCCAATTTTAAATAGCATCAGCAACATGGCCCTGCTGGGATGACAGTAGGCGGGAAAAGTCTTGCAGGTAGAATAACAGAGTGCTGCTGTGCGGTTGTTATGATGAGAAAATTTAAGAAATTGCTTGAGCAAAGAAAGGGCCTAGGTTGGGAGCGTGCCTGGAGTGTTCCAGCAACAGCTGGTGCACCCGGCTCGGGATAAATGGCAGGGTGCAGCAGGAGATGAGGTCACAGAGGTAATGGAGCACCTGATCAAGGGCTTGGTAGACCATTGTAAGGCCTTTGACTTTTACTCTGAGTGACAGATTTAATTTAATTCACTGCCTGCTTTGTACCTGGGACTCCCGTAGCCCAGTTGAGTTTTATATCTATTTCAGCCAAGTAACACATCATGCTAAACTGTTTGTGTCTTTTCCCCCTGCTAGACCGCTCTGGTCCTAAATGTTATTTTTCAATCTCATTCGTCTTGGTACCTGGCCCAGGGAATGAGCACACACATTATAAACACTCCATTATTGTTTGCTAAATTGAATTATAACAACAGCCAAGCCACCGTTGCCAGAATCATACAATATTGTAAAATGAAACGTAACTTAGATGGTAGATGGATTACGGGACAAACGCCGTGGTGGGAGAGAGTGCTGCAAACTGAGTTACGGGATGGTGCATTTTTCCCGAAGACACCATTCCTTTCCCTGGCTCTGCTTTTCTCCTACAAGTTAGCGGTAGTGTCATGTTGGCAGCACCGTTGTCTTTAGGGAAGCTCTAGTAGTGAAGCCTCTGGTCTCCTTAGCTTGGGCTACGGATCTCAGCGAGAGACGCGCAGTGGGACTACTGGGTAGGTAACTGTAAAAAAACACAGTGATCTCATCACATAACAGTTGAGCCAGGAGTTGTGAACATGAGACACCAGGTACAGGCATGCCCAGTAACCCCGTCATAAATGAAATCTGCTGAAAACAGACCTACTCTACCCAACATGTACATTAATAATATACCGTCCTGTAGAAACTTGGCTGCTGCTCTCAGGTCTGTGTGGCTGACAGGGAGCTGGGGTTCACTGCTTCTGTCCTGGATCTGGAGAAAGGGTAGGTAACAAACTGGTAGTCTGGATTAAAAGCAAAACCAACAAATTCAAAATTGTGTATTGAGTTTTGGCTAAGTGCAAGTTTCTTTTACATCAGTGTGGGGTCAGAAAATCATGTTGAACCAGGATGAGCTGGTCTTATCCTGTATCGAGAAAAATCTTTCTGGGGCTGGTGAGATGGTTCGGTGGATAAAGGTGCTTGCCAGTAAGTCCAACAGCACGAGTTTCATACACGGAATCCACATGGTGCAGGGAGAGGCACATGTTGACATTGGATTAAAAGAAGTGATTTTCCATGGGATCCTCATGTTTAGCTAGGATATGATTTGAACTATTTGGGAAGTTTCAGAAGTGGCTCAAGTTCTCCCTGAACATGGGAACTACAAAACAAGAATTGAAATACTCCACTCAACCCTTGCTTCCTGGAATGGCGTGTGACTTTTGCACCATGGTGGATGCTCAGTGGCTTGCCATTTCTTTGTGTGTGTGTGTGTGTGTGTGTGTGTGTGAGTGTGCATGTGTGTATATGTGTGTGTGTGTGTGTGTGTGCATGTGTGTATGTGTGTGTGAGAATGTGTGTGCATGTGTGTATATGTGTGTAAGAATGTGTGTTTGTGTGTTTATGTGTATGCATGTGTGTGTATATGTGTATGTGTGTGTGTGAGTGTATGTGTGTGCATGTGTGTATGTGTGTATGTGTGTGTGAGAGTGTGTATATGTGTGTTTTTGTGTGTGGGAATGTGTGCATGTGTGTGTTTGTGTGTATATGTGTGTGCATGTGTGTGCATGTGTGTGTTTGTGTGTTTGTGTGTATATGTGTGTGCATGTGTGTGTTTGTGTGTTTGTGTGTATATGTGTGTGCATGTGTGTGTATGTGTGTGTGAGGGTATGTGCATATGTGTGTATGTGTGTATCAGTATATGTATGTGTGCTATAAGAGGGTGAATATGAGGAAGGTTGTCAGTTTTCTAAGAGGGGTACATGTTTATAAATGTTGGATGTAGCCATGATATTCACAGAAGCTGAATCCAATCCAGTTCCCAGGTCTTTTCCCTGAGGAACAGGCAGTAGGGTGGTTTTGCTAAAGTCAGAGTCCATTGGGGGAGCGATGGATGGTATCCATGGATAATTGAAGTAGTCTTGCACTGTACATTGGACACGCCTCCGAAAGGTTTTCAAACAGTCTAGACAAATATTTGGGAATATATGCCTATTGCTCCAATTTAGGCAAACCATAAGATTCAATGGTATTTATCTTAATTTCCTTTAATTGGTGATCTTCAAGAATAAGTGTGGTTTTGTCCGTATTTCTCCTCACAGAATGTTAACATAGGACTTTCAATATACTTGCCAAAATATTTGTTTGATGTCTTTCCTTTCTTTTGTCTTTCTTTTGTCTCACTCTATAGCTCAGGACGACTAGAACTCACTATGTAGCCTGAGATAGCCCTGAACTAATAGAAAGTATTCTGCTTGGTTATTTAGCTTGGCTCTCTCCCTCCATCATGTGAATTCCGGGGATTGAACTCGGGTCATCGGGCTTAGCTAGAAGCTGCTCCCAGGTGCACAAGCCAATTACACATGGCAGCTTTTCTTTATTAATATTTAATAATAATACAAAGTTCTTGCTAGAGTAGGACCCCATGTTATAAGGTTATATGAACAGAAGATGAATTTAATCATTTCACATACTGATTTTTTTCTTTATTAGTCATTAAACATATTTAGAGTTTCAACCATGTACCATCCAAGCAATGTAAAGAAAAATGAGATGTCATCTTTCAGGTTAACTTCTCCATGAAGAAATGGACATTTAAACAGACAATCGAAATATAATTCATAAGTTCGCCAGGTAAGAGGGGGTTGGGAGTAGAGGGAGGGACTTTCAGGATATAAGTGCCATCGTGGAAGGAGATAACGGAAGGAGTGAGGAAGCGCCTGGGTGTGTGACTACAAGAATGGGTGGACATGGAGACAGGGCTGCAGGTAAGACAGGAATTGGGTTGTACAGGTCCCTGGCATGTTACAGATGCAAGCTTGACCTGGAGAGGTGGGTGGCGTAAATGGGAAAAGGGATGACAGCAAAGAGAAAAGAGACGCTCCCATTTACTAGTTCTTCACTCTTGTGCTAGAAACATGACATGGTGTTGTCTTTGCTCCTCGTGTGATGAGATGGACAGAAAACAAAAACCTTGCTTATGGGGCAAGAATGTCAGCTCACTGCGAGTGTGGTAGGTTCTAGAGTCATGCTGTCCAGTGCTGGTACTGCCCCTACAGTAAGCTAATTACAATTCAAGTCAATAGTAGATTTATTCCTGAGGTGTGCTAGCTACATTTCCAGGGTGCAATAGTCAAATGTGGCCAATGTGTACCCTATAGGGAAGGACTCTAAAGAACACATATCTTTACAGAGAAATACACTTGGGCAGCAGTGCTTTAGAAAAAGTGTTTCCTGTGGGCTGGAGGGATGGCTCAGTGGTTAAGAGCACTGATTGCTCTTCCAGAGGTCCTGAGTTCAATTCCAGCAACCACATGGTGGCTCACAACTATCTGTAATGGGATCTGGTGCCCTCTTCTGATGTGTCTGAAGACAGCTACAGTGTACTCATATATAATAAATAAATAAATCTTTAAAAAAAGAAAGAAAGAAAAGTGTTTCCCTTGCTTTCCTGAGACCATAGACATTCTGAAGTATGTAGTCCATTTGTTGATAATGTGCATTTGTAAAGTCTGTAAAAGGAAGTTTGGGAATGTGCCTAGATAAAAGTGGGGTTCCTCTTTGGTCTGTCAGTCAAACTCACAACAGCCTCCTGCTCTACGCGGGCCACACTGCCTCGCTATTGCAGCTGGGCTGCCTATCTGGACTCCTGGCTTGGAGTTATTTGTGTTCTCTTGGAAATGACCAGTGTGATAGGCAAACTGCTTGCAAGCTGAGATGAATGGTTCTCTCGGGGACTTACCCAGGATCTGAACCATATTCTCTGAGGGATTGCCCAGAGCACCGACTCATGCCACTTCAAATAACAGCTTAATACATCCTTCTCCCTTTCCTGTGATTCTGTAACCCAGAACATCAGGGATGATGGCCATGTCTGGTGACAGGCAGACACCTGCGCTGAATTCTCAATTCACTTCGACTTAGATCATTTGCCGGGGAAGAGTGCACTGGCTTCCAGGTTCGACTTAACTTTGTTTTTCTCGGGAAGTTAGCTAAAGTTTATATACAGCCCTTTCCCACGCGGAATTGTGTTTGTAGGCTGAAAAAAAATCTAGAGGATTGAGGACAGGAAGCTTGGTTGCTAAATTAAAATAAATAAGTAAATAAAAACTTTCTTGATCACCGCAGGGAGGAAGAAGGGTTTTTCTTGGCAACTACACTCCGCTACTCTATTACCACATAATTTATTTTGTGTATATAATTGACTTTTACTTGGGGAGCAAGAAAGCCATGTGGAAATGTTAAGAAGAAGTCAAGTGAGAGATCATCTGGAAGAAATTAAATCCATCACTGTGCAAACATAATGTGGGGAAGGAGCTGGCGTGTATTACGAGGGGTGTGCAGACCTAGCGACTTTTTGGAAGCCAGCACTGGCATCGACAGAGGGAAGGTTGCAGAACTACAGCTTTGCCTGGATATCAGTGTTGGCTGGAATCCAGGCAAAAGCTGGGGAAGGTTTTGGATAAGGTAAAGGTGTGCAGGGCTGGAGAGATGATGGAACACACTTGTCCTCTGTTGTGGGAAGTAAACTGAGTATCCTTTACCAGACAGGACTGTCGGATATGGGCGAGACATAGGTGGAGGCAAGTTTCGATGTTCAGCCCAGGCTAGGTTAAAGGAACAAACCTTTAGAGATGTTGTGATACCAGAACTTCAGTTAGCTTATAGCCTATGTTGGACTGGCAGGGGCTAAAACATTTTAAGCACATTATTTAGTCGATTCCAATAACCCAATGAAATTGGCATTGTTAATTGTGTTTTGCAGGTGAGGCAACTTAAAAGTTTTAACTCACAGTCATCTTACAATGCTCTGTATCAGGCTACAGGTTTTGCAAGTGTCTGGGTGGCCGACATCTTTGAAATGGGATCATATTAAAAAAATGGGATTCACTCTGAGCTGTCAGTCAAGAGTTTGTAATCGTCCTGTGCTGCCCTAGACTGGCCATCCTTGGCGGTCATGCCTTCATGCTGCCTCTCCTGATTTGAGGTCTAGATGCATTTGGTCCTTTGGAAGTGGTGAGTCCAACAAGTAAACCATCCCTCAATTGAGAAACAGATTTATTTGATCAACTCCCTCTGGGATCTGAATTGTATTTTTCTGAAGCTACAGGCAGACACAGTCATTATTTGGCATCATAAGATGTGGTGTCTTTCTGACCTGGTGTCTGCTGTAATGGAATCAGGTTTCCCTTCTGGCCTATAACCCATTGCATGTATAGGGGTCACCTGACTTATTACCCAGTTGGAATCCAGGCTCTGGAAATAGGATGACTTATGACACATTGGTACTTGCTGATGTTTC
The DNA here is from genome assembly GCF_011064425.1 of Rattus rattus. NCBI lineage: Eukaryota > Metazoa > Chordata > Mammalia > Rodentia > Muridae > Rattus > Rattus rattus. Next base: position 45,335,009 of record NC_046171.1, read on the forward strand.
TGTAAGCTCTAAGGTAACTCGTCTCTCTCCTAGTGTTCTTATGTCTTTTTTTTCAGCATTTATGAAACTGTTACTAACTTGCAAGCAACATAGTTTTTCCCAGGGCTATGGTAGCTTTGCAACTAAGGTAATCTCTCAGACAATCCACAGTTGGATAATTGTAACATGGTGACACAACTGTGAAAGGCCTTTAAGGTTTGTGAAAGCCAACCTCTAAGTTACGGTGGCTTGTATAGATGGGCTGGAAAGGACAAAGTGGATGTTGTAAGCAACAGAGAGGAAACAGAAAGAAACAAGATCGAAGCTGAATATTTTGGGATAAAATGTAAAACAGAAGGCAATGAGATATTATAAAAGGTCAAAAGAAGTATTAAGATTCTGATATGAGCAGATGAAAGTAGAAATCAATGAAGTGGGTAGCTGGGACAAGTTCTTGGGAGGGAAGGTGGAAACTTGTTTTATGCAGTTAGAAATTTTACTTGTTTTTTTTTTTAATTTAAAAAAGCTGGATTGAAAAAAAATTCTCTGCACAGATGCTTCAGAAAAAGCATGTAAAAAATAGTTTCAAAGGGTCTCCCTCTTCCCTCCTCTCAAATCTGGGTGGGTAGAGTCTGTAACAGGAATTGGGAGGTATCTGATTCCTGTAAGCACTTGTGGGCCTGCAGGCCAGAGACAGAAGAAAGGCTAGAATAATGGCTGGGTGCTTAGAGTCTAACTACTGCAAACGCTGTTTGGCCAAAATGCCATGAAATCTCCTGGATGAGTGGCTTCGGTTCTTAACTATTGTCCTGGACGGACATTTTCATAATGACAGCACAGAATGTCCTCTAAGAATGACTGCTCCACAGAACCTATTATGATGACAACCATTTGAATACTTCTTTTTATTTATACACCCAGACAATAAAGATGAAAATATTTATTTCCCAGGAAGCAATGGAAAGTAAATTAAAACAGAGGCAAATAACCAAACTCGAATACCATCATCTCCAAGGCCCCTCTGCTCTAATCAGTTGTCAGCACAGAATATCACATCAGGTTATATTAAAAAAGTAATAAATCCCCCAAGAGAGTTCAAGTCAATAGAAACGGAGAGGCACTGCTTCAAGCTCAGCACATTGAGATCTTTAAGGGGAAAGAAAATCGCTCCATGTTTCGAGTTCACAAGCACTTGCTGGTGTGTGTGGACCACTTTTCTTTAGTCAGTGGGAAACTAGACAACAGCAAGATTCTGTTCCTGTTCCGTGCAGGAAGTCAGGAAACGTAATAGTACCAATTAGCATGGGAGTGGTTTTTAGCTCTTAAAAATGTGGCCTTGTCTTTGTAGGTTACCCAATCCTAGACATACCATACAGACATGAGCCAGGTTTTCCTTCCTTCTTTCTTTGTAGGTCTCATTTTTAACATCTCTTGTATCTATGGATAATGTGTTCTCGGGTGAAGCACTGCGTATGTCAGTGAAGCCCAGTGGAGTTAAGTGTGAAAAGTCAGTCGGAACATATGCTGTAATGGATTTGACCTCAGAGAGCACTACAGGGGGAACGTGCAGATAACCATCTGAACTGACTTCTGAAGCTTGTCGTCCTGACTCTTGAGATGTAGAGGGACAAGGGAAACCAAGCACATCAGAGAGAACAGGTCAGAGATCGCAAACTGAAGATGGGCTTGATTTTCAAAGCAAATAAAGTCAAACAAGGGAAGATAACGTTCTTTAGCTCTTTTCCGTGTACTTTCACTGGGGCCCTAAATGCCCTTGACATATAAAAATCAATTTGCAGCAACGTGCAGTGTTTATCCAGTGATTTTAGTGTTTGTGAAGTTTGGGGTGACCATGTAAACGTGTTCATGGTATGCTGGTCTCTGAAACCTTACGGTCTACGCAGGTGACACGCTACAGAGGTGAGGTCGGCTCATCTATTACCCAGTACAAAAATTGGTTGATGGGCAGTACTTACATATGCTCTTCGTTTTACTCAGTCATGGACCTAAGCTGATGGTAGTGCTACCCGCATCCAGGGTGAGACTCTGCAAAGCTAAAGCTCTCTGACACACCTACAGGGATTGTAAATTCGGTAAAGTTGATAGCAGGTATCAGTCATCTCAGGTTTCTAAGAATTGTCTAAAACAGCAGCTCCTTTAAAGTGTTACAGTGTCATTTAGGTGATTTTGCCGCCATTGTACCATGGATAGCTCACACCCCTAATTGCTGATTTAATTGGATTGACTTAATTTATGCAGACTTTGTTTCATATGGTCACTCGTGGGTAATAATTAGTATTCATTCTGTCGACAGTTGGACTTGAGGCTGAAGCATGCTGTCATAAAATAGCTCTAGGCTAAGTGGACCAGGCCTGTGACCCTGATTTTCGGTTGCAGGGGCTTATAAACAGTGTGCTCTGATCATCCAGATCATTATAAGTACTTTTATTCAGTTTAATGCAGGACACAAAGACTTCTCTATTTGGACAGTTATTTCAAATGGCATTGAAATATAGATACACACTATAGATATCTGTGTGATTCTGTTTTTACTGTAGTGTATGTTCAATCACAAATGCATATTCATGTACTAAGGGAGGTTCAAACATTAGAGGCAAAAGTCCACATATCATAGAAAACCATTTTCAAGGGAAGACAGGGATAAGCTAATTGTACTGAATTTGGGGTAACAATGAACTTTGTCATTTTCCTTTGTTTTAGATTTGTTTCATTTAGTAGTGGAATTCCTGTATTTCAACAAGAAACTGTTTCAGAAGCACTTGCTACCTAGTTGCAACAATGCATTCTTGTCAGCCCGGATGATATGCTAGTGGTTGTGGCTGCTTTGCTGAACAGTTCTCTCCAGACAATGATTGTTTAATCCAGTGAATAATTTGTTCATGAAGTTATGAACCAACTGTGATGGCTATTTTTGGTTGCCAACTTGACTACACCTGGGATAAAGTAAAACCCAAGTGGCTGTGTATGTAGTTAAGGGATTTTTTTTTCTTAATCACATAACTTGAAATGGGAAGACCCATTTTCATCCGGACTTTCTGAGGTGGGAAGATTCACCTTAATCTGAGTTGTACCTTCTTCTGGCAACCTGTGTAAAGGACATAGAGGAAAGACACTTGCTCTCTGCCTGCTAGCTCTTGCTCTCACTGGGAAGTTTATCCCTACAGTGACATTGGAATGTACCTTTTCCAGATTCAGGTGTATACTGAAGACCAATGAGACATCCAGCCTCATGAATTGAACAACTGTTGGGTTCTTGGACATTCAGTTAGTACACAGCCATTGTTGGACTAGCTGGACTACAGCCTGTAAGCCATTCTAACACACACACACACACACACACACACACACACACACACACACACACACACGAACATATACATATTCATTTCATAAGTTCTGTTCCTCTAGAGAACCCTGAGTAATGCACAAAACTATGACATACTTCAGAAAAGTATTTCTTCACGAGGAACTCCCCCAGTGAAGAAGGAGAACAATAATTTTCAGGTTATCTTGAATCATAATTCCCCTTTCTGCTTTGTGGGCATCCCCTCCTATTATAAGGAGTTAGAGAAGGGAACCAAAAAAATGACCATGTCAAAGTGTGACGAGTGTCACAAGGCCCATCTGGCCCCATAAGGGATGTCAAGCCCCAAGCACCAGGTTTGTGTTTTGGTTTATAAATGATTCCGGGTAAAATGATGAGCTTGCTCTTGTGAACCTGAATTTGCTCTTGCTAAAATAAACAGATAAAATGTGTTAACCTGGAAAAATGGGATGTTTTGTATGATTGCCAGCAGGAGTATTCAGTGTTATATAAAACAGTATCATGCAGGTAATATGACTAACACTATGTAGAAAATGCACCTCTGTTTCTGTCTCTGTCCCGTCTCTCTCTCTGTCTGTCTCTGTCTGTCTCTGTCTGTCTGTCTCTGTCTGTCTGTCTGTCTGTCTCTCTCTCTTTCTCTCTGCATGTGTGTTTGTTTCTTTACTTAGAGACTCAGGGCAAACTACAGGTAGTGTACCTAGATGTATTTAAAACACACGATTAAAGTTTTTTTGTTTGTTTCGTTTTTCGTCTGAAAATGAAACTTAGTTCTGATTGTTATAATTTTGCCAGGTTTTGAAACCACTTCCCCCTTGTTTTTATGGAACACACCATCTGAGCGCCACAGTGTGAAATACACTGTCTGTGGGGTGGGAAGTTGAAACCATTGAACACTCTGAATCTGCCCAGCGCGTCTCAGTGGCAGAAGCTCTTGTGCTAAGTGTGTGTGTGCTGTTCCACTGAGAAAATGCAGCGTTCAATAGCTCTTTGCATTTCTCATTTTACTCCCACAGAGAAGAGGCTCTGTGGACGCCTATTGCTCTCTGCTGTGAAACATATACAGATGGTCTAGTTCAAGGTTCTTTAAAAGGCACAGAGGGAAGATATTTTGTTTCTGCTTATTTTTTTTTTATTTTACCTACATTGCCTTCCTTTTAAAAAATGTGCATTTTGCATGATTAGCCTGATATGATGTTACTTCAATTTTAACATAGGGAAAACATGAGAACTTTAATAATTCTTTGGAAAGAGTAGATAGAAGGGGTCTGGTGAGATGTCTCAGGTTTGAACCGATCCCTCAAACGAATGCTGTGTAAGGTTTCTTATAGTCTCTTCTGGGTTGTGTTCAGTTTGACTCACACAAGACAATAATGGTACTGTTAAGTAACTGAGCTAGACTCTAAGTTGAACTTACATTCAGAAATAAGCAAGTAAAACCAGTGCCAGCAGAGACCATTGTCAGTGAAATCTAAAGTAAATGGGGCAGCAGAAGGATCTCTGTAGACTGCACTTTTAAATCCTCGAAAAATTCTCAAGAGTCTTTGATCCGTCTTTTCAAGGATCTTCAGGCACTTTGATTTTATTTCATAGGTCATTTGTTAAATGGCCAACCATTATATGAAAACACATGCTAGCTACCTCATAAACAGCTTTTGGAAAATGGTTTATTTTCCCATCTTTATCCCAGTATCCAAACTTATTGTTGATAGGGGACATAGCCTTCAGCTAGTAACGTGAACCTTACTCCCTGTTATGTGAAAAAAAAGTCTCCTACCAAAAGAAGAGAAATTGTATGCAGATGGCTTCAGTTTTCTGGCCAGAGAATTGTGATGGTTTGTACCAGTTACGCCAGCCTCATTCTTCGTAGCTGTACAGAAGACGTGCACGGCTGATATTTTCACATCTGTTGGGAGCGATGCCCTTGAAGCCCTCCATTATTGATGTTAATATTATGGTTAGAGTTAAGTATGACTGGGTTCATGGAAAATCCCCAGCCAGCTGCAGAAGACCAGTACAAATCTGGTGGTCAGGATGAATAATGATATGACAAAGTTGTGACCTTGCTGAGAAATGCATCTGACGTCAAGATGCCCTGTAACTTTTCTGAGAAAGCAACATCCTGTTGACATCAGCTGACCACACGAATACTGTGTCCTTGGCCTGCGTAAATGTTTGCCACTTGCCCCCTCTCTGTTACCCCTGTTATGGTATAAATTCAGCCTTGGGAAAAAATAAAATTGTCGCCTTGATCAGACTCTTGTCTTGGCATCCTTCTTTGTGTCTCTTGTCCCCCATTCTTTTTCAGGTACCCTCAGCACCCTTGTTGACTGTCCTGTAGGACATGACACACATTACGGGAAAAATGTATTTTGCTTTAATAGGAAATAGAGAAAAGTTGCTTAGCAAAGTATGTTTTGAAAACATATCACAGATACATGGTATTTTCCTTATTTTTAGAGAAAGGTATTTAAAAAATAAAAAAATCATTAGAATAATATTCTTCTGTAGAAGAAAATTGATGTGAATCTTTGAGTTAGCATGCAGTTGGGATTTGAGTATATTCATATAAAAAACCAGTTGCAGAATTTCAAACCATTTCAGTAATTGTTTATTAGGTGAATAGGAACACACTACTGTGCACTGATTAAGTAGAATTGCTAAGAAAGAAAGAGCTAACGTTTCTGTGATGAATGATAGATATTGGAAATAGGTCTCCACAGACAAAGCATGACTTTTAAGACACGGAGTTTAAGTAAGCAAGGATATGGGGCTGGAGAAATGGCTCAGTGGTTAAGAGCACTTCCTGCTTCCAGAGAACCTGAGTTCAGTCTCCAGCACCCACACGAGGCACCTCACGATTGCCTATAACTCCAACTCCTGGGGACTGAAAGGTCTTTTCTGGCCTCGATGGATACCTATGTGTTCCTGAGTATACACATAACTAAAAATAAAACAAACCTTAAAGAAATGAACAGGAATAAAAAAAGTGAAGTGAGAGTACAGGATATCTGTTCAGAAATGAGCAGTATATAAAAATAATCGACTGCCACATATGAGTAAAAATAAATGATACATTGATATACTCTATGATACATGCACACACACACTGAGAGAGACTATTAGAATTTTTTGATTATTATGTTAAATAAGTAAGCTTATCTAGAGAATTATAGATTATCATCCATATATTTTATTCTTTTGTGACAAAACACTGCCAATATATTTATAGTTTTTTAAAAGAATGGATATGAATGGGGTGGGGCAGAGAAAGAAATCTTTGTATAACTCATAAATGATTAGATTCTCTTGCTCCGTATCGTTCTTATTCTTTTGGAGTTATGGAGACAAAGAAGACACATTTGTAGAAGAATTTCACAGAGGCTCAAGTGTGGGATAAGGTTGAGCACCTTGGAATTGTGAAGTATTGTAGAGTGTTTATGTGGAAAGTGTCTGACAACGGTTTTTGGTAATTTCTCATTAGTTAGGAAGGCATTTATGGAGCCAAACACCTTGGCATTTCATCAGACATTGTGGGATCCAGAAATTAGCAAGTGGTATTGTAGGAAGAGCTTGCAATATCCTCATAGGTGGCCCATACAGCATACATTTAATAATTCAAATTAAAATAAATCGTGGTAGTCTGAGAGAGCAAAAGATTTCAAGAGAAGTACTCAGTGTGTTTGGCTAGAGGCAACTCCTTGGTTGGGCTTTCAAAGTGAGCAAGAACTAGAATCTAGGAGAATTAAGAGAACGTTCTACGTGAGAGGGAAGGTAGAAAGAGGATGGTCTGCAGGTGGGGAGAGATTGGCTTTGTGCTGGTCTCAGAACGATCTAAATATGGTTTTTACTTCTGGAGCTTTTGAGAGACAAGACCTTGTCCAGGCAAAAAATAAAAATGTTTCACATTGTTAAAGTTTACGTGATAAAGCCAATCCTGAATGCGATCTTTCAGAATTGGAAATGACCTTAAACGTATGTCATCTTTTTAATTTACACACGCAATTTAGGGAGATTAGGCTTAGGAAAGTGATCCAGCATGCTGTTGGTAGCACGAACACTAAACACCAGAACTCTCCATTCCAAGCTGGGGTTCATTCTGCTAAAACCTGCTGGAATTCCGTGAATGAAAGAGAGGCGCCTTTGATCCTGTGTTTTCACAGGAATGTTAGAGGACATTCTGCGTGAGGCACAGAGAGAATGTTTGTAGGTGGAAAGGGCTCGGCTTTGTGTTGGTCTCGGAACGATCTAAATCGTTCCTTGGGTAAGTTTTGTGCAGCCGCGAGATTTGATGGTTACCAACTTTGGGGAAACATTCTTATAAAATTTGTAAGCAATCACTGATTGTGACTATTTATGCCCTTAATCCACTGAAATCACTCGGGGGCGAAAAGTCCTCTGGGTCATTAGTTAGACTGTTAATCAAGCGGCCGTAGGCTGTCATCAGAGCGAAGAAAAATGAGCTCTAGATTTCTTTTTATCGATTCGCATTGACCTTTTAACTCTGCTGATTGACAAAGTCACCAAAGACACATCCTTTCTTGCGTGGTTCCAGGCCTGGCTCCGTTCCAGAATCGTGTCAAAGGTGCTCGCGTTCTGCAGCGGCTGCCATCTTCCACAGTTGGCAATGCGTTTGCTTGTCTGTTAACGCTTTAGAAGATGATTAATATTCTCTCCAACCCCACACTGAAAAGGGGGTGCTTCGAGCCTTTCGCCGATGCATAGAGATGAATTTAAGAGCAGGAGGTAGAGTGACCTCCTGTACTCCCGTGGCCCCAGGAGCACCTACTTTTACCTAATATCGATGGTGATGATGATGCAGAAAGCACGGAAGTGTAAAATAAAATGTAGCTTAGTGTCGCCGACCTGTGTGCACTTACATTTTTAGTATTTTTTTTAATTAAAATTGAGACTTAGAAATATAATAGACTATTTTTAAGGGCTTTCAGTAGCTTTAGTTTTCTTTTTTCTTTTATGTTAATAATATCAAGTGCTGTGCTATGGAACATTCCCTCCTGAGTCTGCCCATCTGTTGTGTGACCAGAATGACCTTTCTTGTTTCTTCTTCAGTGATAGACACTTTCCCTTTGGTTTTATTAAAGAGAGTATTGTTTAAGGCCTAAAATACTGTGTATCTTAGAGAAAGTTTCATGGGCTGCAGAGAAAGTGTGTATTCCACAGATGTTGGATAGAATAGTCTGTCGATGACTGTCAATTCTGCTTGATCTCTTCTGCAACTCTTCTGCAACTTCCCTTGCTTAAATCCATTATTTCGTTCACTTAACGTACCCTAATTTAAAAAGATGCAGAGCAAATGAGGAAAACCAAAGTACAAATTGATATCTGTAGTCTAAAGCATCCGATAGACACTTTGGTTCTCTACACAGAGGTGACAATTGTTCTTACATGACATATCCTCACGTGGTGCTAAAGGTCACTAAAGTCATTTAAAACATTAAAGATGTATAGTAAAAATGATACAAAACCATGGTCAAGAGCAATTTCTTAGGTAATTTAAAATCTATTTGCAAACCTTAACTGACCAGAATGTTGTATTTTTAAAATGTTGGGATCTCGGGTCATGGTGCTGGTAATAAATGTTTTCCCAGCACGAGGACCAGATCTGGATCCTGACGATCTACAGAAAAGCTAGGCAGGCATTAACTATCTGTAATCTCAGCACCTGGGACGCAGACATAGGGGACCCTTGGGACAAGGTGGTTAGCAGGAGTTACCAGAATTGGCCAGCTCCAGGATTATAGTGTGAGACCTAAATAAAAAGGAGAGACCAACTGAGAAACACACCCATTATCACCTCAGGCCTTTACATACATGGGCACACATGCCTTCATATGTGTGTATACTATACACACGTGAACAAGAGTAAGATACTTACACATGTCATCTTGTAGACATTTTCTCATTTTGTTTTTGTTTTCTTTTTTTTTATTGGTGTGTGTATGTGCATGTGCATGTGCGTGTGCGTGTGCGTGTGTGTGTGTGTGTGTGTGTGTGTGTGTGTGCCTATGTAGTGCAAAGATCAGAAGAGTGCACTGAATCTTTTCAATACAGGGCTACGGAAGTTTCAGGGATGTTTGGCTTGTCACGTGGTGTTGGGAATCTAAATTCTGGTCCTCACAAGTGTGTTGTAGGTGTTCTTCAACTCTGAGTCATTTTTCAAGACCATTTCTTTAATTTTCTTGGAGAGTTTATGTGTGAAATAACGACAGAAAAATGCAACATATAGATGTCTAAGATGAAAATCACACGTTGAAGACATTTGGAAGTTTAAGGTTTAGAGAATTAGTTCACTGACATTACAGGAATCTGGACTCGAGTCAGAATAGTTTCCTTTTTCTTTTAGGGGCAGGTGGGTATGGGAGGGCTCTGTTCCTGCTGTCACTGAGCTGGATATGAAGCTTAGGGGATTCAGAGTGACCCCAACGCAGTACAGAACACACTCGGACATCAGATTCTCAGCACGAAGGAGATCTGATCATTCTGAGGGGCAAAGGGTTTGGGGTATGGCTCTGGATCAGGCAGAAACAGTGATGACTGACTGGCACAAGGCCATTTTGGTGTTGAAGAAGATGCAAGTGTCCCTCTCCTGGAGAGGTCTGAGGTATCTGTCTTCGCCTGGCTAGGAGGAAGACGTAAGAGATGAGGTGTTAGGCTTTCTCAGTCATGTTGTCTGATGCTATTTTATGAGGTAGTGTATCTGTATTTCTTCCTCTGATTTCCTAACATCCATATTGCTCATCCCTCTCCCACATTTTTTTATGTGCCCTGGATTTGTTGTTTGAAACTGTGGGGGAATTCTTTCCCTAGCAGTGTTGCACTGCCAGTGTGATCTCTGCCTTCCTCATTGACTTGGGTTATTTTAGTTTCCTCTTCTATAGATGTGATAAAACACTCTGGCTAAAGCAACCAAGGACAGAAAGGATCTATTTGGCTCACAATTCTTGGTTACAGTCCGTTGATGCAGGAGAAATCAAAATGCCAGGAACTTGAAGCAGAGAGAGGCAGAGTCATCGTCAAGAGCAGTGAGGAATGAATTAATGTCTCAAAGTGTTTGACTCCCCCTCTCCTTTTATTTTCTTTCTCTCTCTCTCTCTTTTTTTTACAGCCCAGGATTCCATGCTCAGAGAATGGTCCTGTCCACTATTAGTGTCTTTTCCCATCAATTAATGGATGAAGACGATTCCTTACATACACTCTCGGAGGCTAACTTTAATATAGACTCTATCTCAAATGTGTGTCACCAGGCCTGCATCCTTAGTGTTTGTCTGTTCATATTCCTCATCTTAGTTCAGTCAGACTCTACATCATGGGCCCTGTGGTGGGTTTCAGCAACACACAGAAGGATACTTTCAGTCAATACTGTTGTGTTTGGACTTATAGGTGTGCCTTTCAGATTTTAGTATTATGCTCGTTTCTTTAATTTTTAGCTTCTAGGCGATGGATGTAAGCAGAGTTTGTGGGTTCAGATGAAGAAAGTCACTGTGTCTTATGGGAACATGATCATTTCAAAGTATATCCCACATCTTAGGTTCAGGGGAATGAAACTTGTAGTTGAAAGAACAAAGAGGGGTTTTTGCTGTCTTTCTTTTTGTGAAGTCATGAAATTATGGCGTTCTCTAACTTGAGAGATCAGAAGCAAATTCTGGCTCTCCTGTCAACCTTGAGAGCCACAGGACAGTGACTGTGCATGTGGTGTACACACCGCACCTTCCCTGTCCCTTCGCTGGGCTTTGCCTATGATGTATTGTGTAGCAGAGCATGTGCATGTGACATGGCTTATCTAAGAAAGGTACTGAGGAGCAAAATGAAAATTAAGATTTACTTTCATTGTTATTTTTGCTGTCCCATGGCTGTCCTGACTAGACCTATTAATTCTTTTAAAAATAATTACAGACATATTCTCATATATTGTCCTACTTGTTTATTAATTCAGCCATATCTGTTGAGGACTTTGAACAAGCCACTGTTTACGGTGCTATGGAAGGCAGACTCAGTTACTGTGTGGTGAGACTATTCCAAGATTTATTACCATGGGAAGGAAGGATAGAGCGGATCGTGGAGATAAGGGGGTCTTTGGTTGCAGGCTGTCATCTTCACTAAACCTTTGACATATCTCAGAGAAATGGCCACTTCTTTATTTTGTCTGTCACCCTTATGTTGGGAAATGTTATATTAGATGCTCTATCTTTTTTTTTTCTGGCTTGCTTACACTGAAAGTTATGGACATAGGGAGAAGCAATGACAGGCACCTTTGAAGGTTCCTCATTCATATATATTCACACAGGCGATGATTTATTTCTGTTTTGTTCATTTTAGGGATAAGAAATTGTATGCCACACCTGAGGGAGACCCAAATATCAACAATGACGAAAGCATTCTAGCTGGGATAGGAGCTTTGTTCTTTGGGTTTTTTTAAATGTACTTAGAATACACAAAAGTGTTTACATGGGTTTTTAATGTTTCTCTCTGTGAATTCACAAATCCACTTGTTGAGTTAGAAGTTTATTATATAATGTTTAAGATGCACAAAATGTGACATTTTATGCCTTACGATGATGTTCATATTGACAGAGCAGCTATGTTATCCTTGTGACTGGGAAACAGAGCACTCATTTCTAAGTGATTTGATATTATGTCCTTGTCCTGGCTAGCTCCAGTCACCTGAAAGGAGAGAACTTCAACTGAGAAAATGTTTCCCTAAGAGTAGGCTGTAAGGCATTTCCTTGCCTAGTGATTGATGGGGGAGAGCTCAGCCCATTGTGGGTGGTGCCATTCCTGGGCTGGTGGTCCTGGGTTCTATAGGGAAGCAAGTTACACAGCCATGATGAGCAATCCAGTATGGGGCACCCCTCCATGGTCTCTGCACCAGCTACCGCTGTGCTGTTTGAGTCCTTGTGGTAGTATAAACCAAATAAATCCCTTCCTCCCAACTTGCTTTGGTCATACTGTTTGATCAGAGCAATAGTAAGTCCAACTTGTATAGTTCAGTTATTGCTAAATGCTTTAGATAAATATCCCTACCATTGCCACCCCATTTGAAATTGCTATTGTGGGCACCACTGAATATCTATCTTTCTTTCTGTATCTATATCTATATTTAATCTATATATCTATAGCTTTATCTATATCTATATCTATCATCTGTCTGTCTGTCCATCTGTCTGTCTGTCTATCTATCTATCTATCTATCTATCTATCTATCTATCTATCTATGTATGATGTATGTATGTTGTATCTATCTATCTATGTATCTATCTATCTTTGTATCTCTCTATGTATCTATGTATCTATGTATCTATCTATGTATGTATCTATGTATCTATCTATGTATCTATGTATGTATCTATCTATGTTTCTATCTTTGTATCTATTATCTATGTATCTATGTATCTATCTATGTATCTATCTATCTATGTATCTATGTATCTATCTATGTATCTATGTATCTATCTATCTATCTATCTATCTATCTATCTATCTATCTATCTATCTATGTCTCCTTTGCTACATCTTACCCAGTAGCACTACTGTGAGGTGTGTGACTGTAATTTCTTTATTTAAAAAGGATAGCCACAGATATCTGTGCTCATTTACCAAACAGGACATCTTGTGTTCTCGTTTTAAAATTTTCATTTAAACACTAGATCCTAGCTTGGTGTGGTAACACATTCTTGTAGTCTCAACACTCAAGAAGCCAAACAGGAGATGTGTGGGTTCAAGACTGACCTGGGCTACGTGGTGAGTCCCTATCTCAGAAGGAAAAACTTAATGAACAAACAAAACAACACAGCAAATGTATATATCTGTATATATCTGTGTGAGCTTCCCATCTTCACTAGAGTGCTAGGATTCATGGAGAATGGTCCTTATTAGTGTAGTAGCATTCAGCAGCATCATTTCTGTCACCAATCACACTCCTTTACATCATGCAGTCTGCCTCTGGGCTTTCCATTCCATCCTCCTGGGTCAAATTTTGTTTTGTAATTGCCTCCTCTAGCATGTCATTGATGGAATCATTCTTTATATGTTGGCATCCGACTGGAACAAGAATCTCATTTTGTACTTCTTGACGAGTGTCTTGGCAGTTCTTGAGCTGTTGCTAGCCTGTAAAAAATTTAAAATCAGGTTTTAAAAATCACTTGAAACAGGGTTGGAAATTAATTCAAATTGTGCTCAGTTCCAAAATAATTTTGGAGAAAATGGATGCTTATAAAATGTCGCATTCAATAAGAAAAAAATACCCTGCAGGAAGTACTAGAAGACTTATTGCAAGGAATAGGCTTCCCGGAAAGGGAAAAAGCAGGTGGGTCTCTGCTAGATCTACACATGGAATTTCTTCCTCAGAGATCTCTACTCTGGTAGGCCTTTTGAGTGGTTTGTTGAGGTTTACCCGGAATGTGGAGAATAGCCTCCTTCATTTAAGGTCCATGTCCTACAGATCTCATAAAATGCTTTCACACAGAGATTTAATTTAGGATCTGGTTAGGCCATAGTATCTGATACTGGCCAATCTGCTACATAAAAGTTACCTCACTTTCACCCAGCGCACATCACAGTAGGTTTCTCTCTATATAGTATTTCCATGTTCTGTAAGTTGGTTTTTGTCACGTTAGTTTCGATATAGGCTAGACATTCTTGGGAAGAAGGACTCTTGGTGAGGAAGTCCCTTCGTCGGATTGGCCTGTGGGTATGTCTGTGGAGGTGTTTTCTCAATGGCTGACAGATGTAGAAGGCCCAGCTCCATCCCTGGAGAGGCGGGGCTGACTGTTAAAGAAGTCACGAGGCTCCCAGTTGTTTGTCTTTATGAAGCCTCCCCGCTAAACGATCAGGCCAGTTCCCAGGAGCAGATGCTCAACACTAAAGGGGCTCAGTGTTTTGTACTTTTCCCTTTGTTTTGGTATTTTTTTTGTCTTATAGGTTTTTTGTGTGACTTTTGAAAACACACACAGGCACACACACACACACACACACACACACACACACACACACACACACACGCACGCACGCACATGTTTTGTTATATCTGAAAGACACTGCTCCCTTGAAGTTATCCACCACATCTGGCTCTTAAAATTATATATATATATATATGTATATATGTTATTTATATAGATATAAAATATTTATATAAGATTATAAATATTGTTTACATGTAATATATAGTATTTTGTTTGCGTGGGAGAGATTGTGAATCTGATTGGGCAAGGAGGAGGAAATAATCTGAGATGATTTGGGGAAGGAAAAGACTATGACCAAAATAACTGTATATATACATATATAGTGTACGTATGTACATACTGTCTATGTATACTGTGTATATGAATGTATATACTGTATATGTATATATACTGTCTTTATATATACTGTGTATGTATATATATACTGTATATATTGTGTATATATGTATATACTGTGTGTATATATATGTGTGTGTATATATATATTATATGCTATATATACATATATATAGTGTATGTGTGTACATACTGTCTATGTATACTGGTATGTATGTATGTATATACATATACTGTGTATGTATGTATATACTGTCTATGTAGATACTGTGTATGTATATATATATACTGTGTATATATGTATATTCTGTATATACTGTGTATATATGTATATACTGTATATACTGTGTGTATATATCTTTTTTAATAAAAATGTTTAAAAATAATACTGGCTGAGCAGACCCCAGGAAAGTAAGCTGTGTTCCTCTTGTACAGTTTCTGCCTCCAGGTTCATGCCCCAGCTTCCTTTGATGATGGACCCTGTAAACCAAATAAACCCTTTCCTCACTAAGTTTTTTTTGCTCTGTGCTTTATCATATCAATAGAAAGCAAGCTAGGAGGCAGGTAATGTATTTTTATAAACAAATTTTTCTCTAAGGTAGTCCGTTTAGAAATCGTATATTCTAGCAATATCATCTTTTGGCATAAGCAAATACCAAATCGATTTTGTCATGCTCTTAATAATTCAGACTTTCCCCATGGAAACAATTTTGCTTATTTCATGCATGCATTCATATTGCTTATAAGAAAAAATTAGCTTCCCCCTTCATTGCTTATGTTCTTAGAAATAAATTCTAACTTTAGAATCACTTGTGCTAATAGTTCTCTTTGGGGCACACGGTTCTTGGATTTTGGTGGTGTGGGAAGTCATCTCCTAAGTGAAGGCCTACTGATGTGTGCTTCACTTAACTGGAAACTGCGGATGGCTCCGTGTGTTGCCCTCACTGTGCAGATCCACAGCAGTCCAGTAGGGGCGCTGTTGCAGGCACTTGCATGTTTGGCTTTGACATTTCTTTCTCATCCTTGAGTTTTCGAAAACTTCCCGTTTTGTCTGTGCCTTTTACCGGGTATGTAATGTGCAGACATTTTCTCCTTGTTCAAGGCCCTTTCTGATTCTCAACAGTATCTTTTGAAAAGCAAAATATATTTTATTTTATAATTATAAGTCCAGAATATTCACATTATTTCCTTTCTCGTTTCATGCTTTTGGGTCCATCCAAAAGGAAATTTCACACAGGTCCATTCCACAGTGTTTTTTTTTTCCTCCTGTGTTTTCTTCTAAGTATTATACATATTTCACATTGATAATCTGTGATTCGTTTAAGTTAATAATTTGGACAAAATGTAGAGCCCATACTTTTATCATGATGTATTTGGAGTTAATAATCTGGATAACATATACAATATGAGTTAAAACTCTTTTCACTCTGTTTGCAAATAGACAATAGAATCCTGGATAAGTATGTGTGCACATTGTAGGGAGAGGCCTGGGATGGAAAAAAGGAAATACATTTGTTTCAATCACACATTTGCTGAGGTAACCCAGACCCAGAAAGATAAATGTGGTGTGTGTACTTATAAGTGGATATTAGCACTTAAGTAAATGATAATCAAGCTATAATCCGCAGAGCCAGGAAGGTTAGGTGAAGTGAAGGGCTTTGGGGGAGGGGCACAGGGATCTCCCTGGGAAGGGGAAATAGGTTAATTATGCAGGTGGAATGGGGGCAGGTGAAGACAGGAACAGGAGGGATCCGGTTGTGCGGGAAGGGAAAGAGAAAGAAATGCTGGGAGAGACAACTGGGAATCAGAGGCATTTGGAGGGCACTGTGGAAACCTAGTGCGGTGGAAACTTCCTGATATCCATGAGGATGGCCCTAGTGAGGACTCCTAATACTGGGGCTAAGGGATCTGAAGCAGTCATCTGTTGTAGCCAAGCAAGTCTTCCAGTGGTGGGGCTGGGCTGCATTCAGTTAAGTTGTTGGCTGAAGGGGCCCAAAGAGATCTCTCCTCCCACAAAATCCCAGTCTGAATCTAGGATAGGAGGTTACTGTCCAAAGCCTGACAGCATATTCCCACTGTGGAGGGTGATATCCACAGACTCATTGAACTTAGAGCGGTCAGGCTGCTGCCTGCATGGAGGCCTTACTCTTCCAATGGAAAGCGCTCTGCAGGCTATGGAAAGAGAAACCTGGACACCAGCCCAGCCACAAAACCCTCGACCTGCGGGATGTGTTGGGGTAAAGGTGGCACAGAACTTGTAAGAGTGGTCAACCAATGTTTTAGTTTGATGCAAACACCATGAAAGGGAGCCCAGGTTCTCTACTGCCTGGAATGGTCAGGAACTGGACACTGGGGAGCCCAGAGACCTATGGTAGAACCAAACATATCTGGTTAAAAAAGTGTGTGTGTGTGTGTGTGTGTGTGTGTGTGTGTGTGTGTGTGTGTGTGTTGCCTTGCCCAGTTATCATCAGAGAGGCTTCCTTCAGAAGCAGATGGAAGTGAGTGGATGAAGAGGCCCACAGCCAGCCAGTATGGAGAGAGAGAGAGAGAGAGAGAGAGAGTTTTAATTGGAGGTCTCCATTGGGTCTCTCCCCTCAGAGACTAGGAAATCCCATGGAACAGGGAAAGGAAAAATCATAGTGGTTATATGGGATGAAGGAAACCAGAAAAATGTGGCTGTCGAAAATCACCTAAACAGGACTCTTGTGGGCTCACAGAGACTGAAACAGCAAACATGGGGGCTCCATGGGTCTGCACCAGGTACTCTGCATATATATCATGGCTGTTAGTTTGGTGTTTTGAGGGACTCCTAACAGTGGGCGTGAGTGTGTCTCTCACACTTTGGCCTGCCCTTGGAAGACCTTTCCTTCTATTGGGTCTGTCCTACCCAGCCTCCGTACAAGGGCTTTTGCTTTTGTCTTTTCTTTTCTTTTCTTTTTTTTTTTTTCCAGAGCCGGGGACTGAACCCAGGGCCTTGCACTTGCTAGGCAAGCGCTCTACCACTGAGCCAAATCCCCAACCCCCTTTGCTTTTGTCTTATGGTATCTTATTTGCTTGCTGTCTCAGAAAAGAGGCCTGTTCTTTTCTGAAGGGAAGAAGAGGGAGAGTAGGTCTAGTGGAGAGGGGAGGGAGGAGCTAAGAGGAGAGGAGGGAGGGGAAGTTGTGTCTGGGATGTATTGTATGAGAGAAGAGTCTATTTTCAATAAGACAAAACAAATCACCCATTTGGAATTTAAGTCTTTGCTGGTAAGGACTGGAGGAGCTACATGTGTAATTTTAGTTCCTCACATGGGAATCATATGGGTAGAGCAGTCATGTAGGTCTCCTGAACACAACACTTAAGTCCTACTCATGCTGTGGTTCCTGACAGGGATATATGACTGGAGGAAGGTGCGTTTTTACATCACACTAAGGGGAATTCCTGTTCTATCACCTACTGGTGAGATTGTATTTTATAATACCTAGGAATTTCAAACTAATTTCTCAGTAAAACAGGCTGCATTTTTGTCCCGTTTGGGCAGATGAATGAACAAGTAAGTGCTTTCCTCTAAGAAGCTGGCAGGCAGGGGAGCTCTGACATCATCCATCCCTGACTTACAAATCAGATGTAATTCCCAAAAGTCTACGTCACAAACATAGCTTTTCAGATGTTTAGAAGATAATGAAACATTTACACCTATACCCAATGTGATGTGAAGGGCGCCAATATTAACTCTTTCCACTAAGCGGTATCTCGGCAAACAGTGTTTTGCATAATTTGGTTCGCATCCGGTCTTCACCTGAATACAGAAGAGTGTTAGCATCCTGTTTCTCTCCTACAAGGGATAGCTTGGAAAGGTGTAGCCCAGTTAAGTACCTAGAGAGTGCAAGTTCCAGATGTGCAGAGCTATGCTTTCAATGCCTGTGTGGAATCCAGGGGCAATTCTGCTGTGGAAATCTCTAGCCGCCCTTTAAACAAAAAACAAAACAAAACAAAAAAACCCAACATTCTTGTTGTTAAGAAATCTCTCTTCTTTGCTTTAGAAAGCCCATTTCTTAGTCAGAGTCCCTTGCTACTCAAGTTCTTTCCTTGAAGTGTGGTGGCTGGTCAGGACCAGTGTCTGTTTACACTATTCTGGCCAACAATGATAGCCTTTTCAGATCGCAGAGAAACACTGGCCATGACACTGATGGAATAAAAAAGGGACTAATGGAGTCCCTGCCTCCTATAGTCACAGAGGGATCTACCTTGCAGAGAGCTATAAAAAGACATACAAAAATCAAACAACTGAAAGTTGGCCTTGTTTACTCTCAGCAAGGAAGATTGATTTTTACTTGTTCTGTTTGCAATTAATTTACCTAATTTAACCTTTAGAAATGTCACCTTCTCTTTCAACCTCAGTAATAAATATAATTTTTCCCCCTTGATTTAATTTTAGAAGCCTCTCCATTTACTTTCCACAGCTGCTGCCCTTTTTGGATTGAATTGGTAGCGGGTAAGAGATAAAGGGAACATATAAAACGAAAGCTTTAAGGACACGTTTGTCTTTATTTAAATGCTAGTTTCCTAGCATGTTGATGTGTTAAGTATGTGCAGATGTATTCCTCTGTGTTTGGGGAACAGGGGAAGGGATGGGGGAGAAAAGTAAATCAGTGAAAACTTAACAAAACTAAACACATTAGTGAGAGCTGTAGAGGAGTTAGCGAGCTAAAAGCAAAAATATTTGGAGGCAGAAACTGTGCCTTTTGTCAATGACAGAAATTGGTTCTAATCTCATGTTGGTATCCTAGAAAAGGGCTCCTCGAATTTGCACATTAAGTCACATCCCTTGGAGCTCTTACTAAAGTCCTGAAAGGACCACAAGGTCAGGGGATGGAGTTTGGGATGACTGTGCAGGTTAATCTGAGAGGTGATATTGACTCTCAGCCAGCCTTCAAGTGAAGGCTGTAAGTCCTCTGATCCCTGTAGGTGTAAACATGTTAAGGTCTCTACATACAAAATCTAGCTTTGTGACATTTTAAACATTTATGTTTGTTTTAAAAAGGATTCACTTTGTAGTCTAGGATGCCTGGAGTCTACTCTGTTGCCCAGGGTGGCTTCAATCTAGTATTTCCTCTGCTTTGGCCCTCTGAGTGCTGGTATTGTAGCCACGTGCGTCGTCGTGTTCAGTTTAAAAATTTATGGATTGGAGGTTTATATCATGCATTTTATATAAGAAAGAAAACATAAACTTGTGAGTTCATGTAAGCAAAGAGTTTGAAGATATTGTGGTGTTTTTTTTTTTCATTTTTATATTCTTGACAAGAGCTATAAATTACTACACCCTAAGTGATCTAAGGACTGAAAGTATATCTCCATGAGGTCACACAGTGAATAATTGATAGAGAATTCATCCATCTTTGATTGTCTCCTTTTAAAGTCTATATCAACGGTGGTGGCTAATCACTACCATTTTATGAAAGGAAGGGGAGGGACGAAATGTGGTCTGATGTGAGGTTCAAGCAGTTCTCCATTTATTGGCTCACCCTGAGACTTGCTACACCAATTTTCTTGTTCTAAATGCAGATGAAGTTTGCTCTGCTTTTCAGTCTATGCAGAACTTGGGACAACACAAGAAATACCATGTTTGGTGACCTGTGACTGAACACAGAAGTGAATTCTTCATTCTAGCTGTTGTTCCTTGTTTGTCAAGGTTAGACACAATGTGACAGAAGTCCTGAGAGATTAGGGACACAAAGGACATATATCAACATAATAAAGACAGTTTATAGCAAGCCCATAGCCAACATCGACTTAAATGGGGGAGAAACTCAAACCAATTTCACTAAAATCAAGAATAAAATAATGTTGTTCACTTTCTTCATACCTAATCAATGTTGCATTCAAAACTTTATCTGAGGCAATAAGACAAGTAAAGAAGACCAAAGGAATACAAATTGGAAATGAAGAAGTCAAAATATTATTTGCAGATGACATAATAGTATATTTAAATGATTTGAAAATTCTACTAGGAAACTCCTACATCTGATAAACAATTACGGCAAAGTAGTTAGATACAAAACTAACTCACAAACGTCAGTAGCCTCCTTCAAACAAATGATAAAAGATCTGAGAAAGAATCCAGAGAAACAAACCCTTTCACAATAGCCTCAAATAATAAAGTATCTCGGTGTATCTCTTACTGTCTTGTGCGATAAAACTTCACATCTTTGAAGAAAGAAATTGAAGACTACATCAGAAGATGCACAGGTAGGATTAACATAGTAAAATGGCTACCCTACCGTTACATTGCTCTTATGTAATCTATACATTAAATGCAGTCTCCATTAACCTTCTGACACGATTTCTTACTGATATTGAATGGAAAATCTTTAGCTTCATATGGAAACAGATACACAGACACACAGACACACACACACAGACACACACACACACACACACACACTCAAACACGATAGCTAAAATAACCATGAATAATAAGAGAACTTCTGGAGGTGGGGGTGTCACCATCTTTGATTTCAAGTCGTATTACAGAGCTATAGTAAGAAAGCCACCATGGTAGTGACACAAGAACAGACACACTGACCCATGGATTTGAAATAAGGATTCAGAAATAAATCCACATACCTATGGGCATTGTAATTTTGATAAAGAGGCCAGAAATACATGCTGGTCAGACTGGATGTTGAGGAATCCAAATTAATTCACACTCACCAGTCTGAGTAAAATCCCACTTTAAGTGGATCAAAGACCTCAACATAAAACCAGATATCCTGAACCTTATAGAAAAGAAAGTGAGGCATGCCCTTGAACTCAGTGACACGGGAAAAGGTTTTCAGAACAGAACATGGTTAGCATAGGCACTAAGATCTACAATTAATAAATGGGACCTCATGAGACTGCGAAGCTTCCACATGGCAAATGACAATGTTATTCAAACAAAGTGACTGCTTCTAGTATGGGATTCATACTAACTGCACATCTGCTGGAGGACTAATATCTAAGATATATTAAGAGCTGAAAAAGTAAGATATAAAGAAAACAAATAATCCAATTTAAAGATTGGGTTCAGATCTAAACAGAGAATTATCAGTAGAGGAACCTCAAATGGCTGAGAAATCCTTAACAAAATGCTTGACATCCTTAGTCATCAGGGAAATACATATCAAAACTAGTTTGTGATTTCATCTAACACCTGTTAGAATGGCTGAGATCAACAACAAAGAAGAAACAATTCATTCTGCTAAGGACGTGGAGTAAGAGAAATACTCATAAATTGCTGGTTGGAGTGCAGACTCATGTAGCTTTTCTGGAAATCACTGTGGCAGTTCCCCAGAAATATGGTAATCCATCTACTTCAAGACCTGTCATACTACTCTTGGGCATATACCCAAAGGAGGCTTCACCCTTCCACAGATCATTGCTGATCTCTTCAAAAGAATCTGAAAGTCTGAAACTGGAAACAACATAGATGTCTCTTAATTAAAATGTGGATAAAGAAAATGTGGTGCATTTACATGATGGAGTATTACTCAGCCATTGAAAAGCAAATGACACCGTCCAACTCATTGACATTGAGGTGTCAAGCTGGTGTCCACAGGGAGCAACCACTCCTTTGTTCTGATGTCTTTGGTACAGGAAGTTACTCTGCGTGCTCTCAAAAGAAAGATGTAAATATCAACCAGCCACAAACCCTTTAAATCACCCATAACATTCACAGGTAATGGATAGATCCTGAAAATGTCATCCTGACTGAGGTAACCGAGACCAAGAAAAGAACATATGGTTTGTATTTGGTCATAAGTAGATATTAGCTGTTGAGTCAATGATAACCAAGCTACAGTCCATCGAACAGCAGAGGGTAGTATAAAGTAGAGGACTACTGGAACAGATAGCTCTAATTAGGAAATGGAAATATAATAGGTACTTATGTATGGATGAGGGGGTCTGGGATGGGAAGA
Organism: Rattus rattus; assembly: GCF_011064425.1. Classification (NCBI taxonomy): domain Eukaryota; kingdom Metazoa; phylum Chordata; class Mammalia; order Rodentia; family Muridae; genus Rattus; species Rattus rattus. Next base: position 45,357,587 of record NC_046171.1, read on the forward strand.
TTAAATGGGGAGGGTTAGGGAAGAGGAGCTTTTGGGGGGAAATAGACACAGTTCAAATTAAGGGACTTTTGAAGGCTAATATGGAAACTTAATACAGTAGAAACCTCCTGAAAATATATGAAGGAAACTCCTGAAAATACATAATACATTTTTTCTGAATAAAATCAGCAATTAATTGAAACACAGTCACAGCTCGCCCTCTCTGGTCACCAAAAGCAGTTTCTAGTACCAGGATTGGATTACATCTGACTTAGTTGTTGGCCCAAGAGGCCTCAAGGACATCCACAAACAACTCAGATTGTTGCCAAGACTATAGGTTGCTTTCCCAAAGCTGCCAGCAAAGTCCCATTGTTGGTGAAAAAACAACGGGGCTCACTGACATTGGAGGTGTCAAGATGGTGGCCATAGGGAGCAGTCACCCCTTTGTTCCAGCATCTTTGGTGCAGGCAGGTACTGTGCGTGCTCCCAGAGGAGAAACACGAGTACCAATGCAGCCACAAACCTTCTTTCTACAATGGAGTACTATCTGCAAGCTATGCCAGGACAGGAGTGGCACGTGGGTTGTAAGGGTGGGTAAACCAAGATCTGATCTGACTAAAGGCCTACTAAACAAGAGAGACCATATGCAACACCGCTTGGGGGACCAAGAACCAGAGAACAGAAAAGCCCAGGGACCCAGGGTAAAATCAAAGGGTACTTGTCTTAAAGAAGAGAAAAACTTGTAATATTCTAATGATATTCTGTTATACTTATAGATCAGTGTCTTGCCCAGCCATCATCATGGAAAATTCCTTCTGCAGAAGCTGGGAACAAGTACAGAGACCTCGTCACCCCAGACGTTATCCAGAGAGTGAGACCTTGGAACACTCAGCTCTTAAAGGGAGGTCTCCAAATCCCTCCCTCAGTGCTCAGGAAAAACCTGAGGAGGAGGAGGAGGAGGAGGAGGAGGAGGAGGAGGAGGAGGAGGAGGAGGAGGAGGGAGGAGGAGGAGGAGGAGGAGGAGGAGGAGGAAAGGGGTGGGAGAGCCATCGAAATGAAGGACATCAAGAAAAAAGCCCTTCTGTATCAACAGAACAAATCCTGCAAGCTCAGAGACCGAAGCAGCAGGCACAGGGCCTGCAAGGGCTGCATCGGGATTTTGTGCTTTTATTATGGCTTCTAGTTTAGTCCTTTTGTAGAATTCCTGAGTGTGCAAATAAGCAGATCTCTGAATCTTCTGCCTTCTCCTGGCCTCTTTTCCGTGTGTTGGCTTGACTTGTCCAATTTTGATGTGTGAGTTTTTGTTTTATCTTATTATAGTTTACTATTGTTATATTTTAAGAAAATGAAAACCAAGCCACTGGGGTAAAGGTTGACAACTGAACTTCCATTCATACCTGCTGGGGGAGGGAACATCAGTTGTCTCCATTGGAATGACACTGGGTCTGTCAACCACACAGGGCAGGCCTCATGTTCAGGAGTAGCTGATCATCATAGAATGGGCTCCACAGGTTTTCTTTGAAGGCTTTAATATAGTTATAGTTTTTGTTTTTGTTTTATTTTTTATTTTCCTTTCTCTCTTTTAGGTACTGACTTTTTCCTAAGTTTTAGGGTTTTGAATCTGGTTCTTGGTTTCAAATATTAAAAATTAATAAAATAAACAAAAGATCAGGCATGATGAAGTTCGCAAAAGTTAAATATATCTCTCAGACTGTTTGATGCCCGTGGGAAGGTGAGTTTTCATGTGCAAATGGGACTCTGCACTTTTGTCACAGCTTTTGAGTTCAAGAATGAGAAGCTGAGGGTACTTAGTCACCCACGCCCAGTCTGGCACCTATATCCTGCTTCCAGTTCAAACCAGAGAGTCTGTCTGTCTGTCTGTCTGTCTATCTATCTATCTATCTATCTATCTCTATCTACCTATTATTATCGATTATTTATCTATTATCTTTCTATCTCTATTATCTATCTTTCTCTCTCTACCTATTATTATTTATTATTTATCTATTATCTTTCTATCACTATTATCTATCTTTCTCTCTCTCTATCTATCTCTATCTACCTATTATTATCTATTATTTATCTATTATCTTTCTATCTCTATTATCTATCTATCTATCTATCTATCTATCTATCTATACCTCTGTCTGTCTATCTATATCTGTCTATCTATCTATTTATCATCTATCTATATCTCTCCATATGTATCTATATCTATATCTGTTTATTTATCTCTCTCTCTATCTATCTATATCTGTCTGTCTATCTATCTATCTATCTATCTATCTATCTATCTATCTATATCTGTCTATATCTATCTATCTATCTATCTCTGTCTGTCTGTCTGTCTGTCTATCTATCTATCTATCTGTCTATCTGTCTATCTATCTATCTATCTATCTATCTATATCTATCTATCTATATCTCTGTCTATCTATCTATCTATCTATCATCTATCTATCTATCTATATCTCTGTCTATCTATCTATCTATCATCTATCTCTATCTATCTATCTATCTATCTATCTATCTATCTATCTATCTCTCTATCTATCTGTCTATTTATCATCTATCTATATCTCTTTCTATGTATCTATATCTATATCTGTTTATCTCTCTCTCTATCTATCTCTGTCTGTCTATCTATCTATCTATGTCTGTCTATCTATCATCTATCATCTATCTATCTATCTATCTATCTATCTATCTTATATCTGTCTGTCTATCCATCTATATTCATCTATCTATCATCTCATCTATTCATCTATCTATCTATCTATCTATCTATCTATCTATCTATCTATTTTTTCTATCTATATCTATCTATCTATCTATCTATCTATCTATCTATCTATCTATCTATCTATCTATTATCTATCTATCCATCCATCTATCTGAGGGCCCAGTCAGTTGTCTGCCAGGATTTAGACACAATGATGTTCATGAGGATTGCTTTGGGACACGACTACTGTGCAATGAGGCTGGTAGTTAATGGGGGTGTCTGCTCAGTCAGTGTACAGTATTTTAGAGGCCTGTGTTAGGAAATGTGGCCTGCAGTGGGGCATTAGCAGGCCTCGCAAATCTCAGAGGTGAGAAGTTATGCCGTCTGCTCCTAGGAGTCAGGGGAAAAGCAAGGCAGAACAGAATAATTTCCTCAGCTCCACAGGGAGAGGAGAAGGGAAAGTTGGCCATGATTGAGTGGAGATCCGGAAGGCAGACAAGTGCTTCTGAGGAAAATTGAATGACTCAGCAGGGAAAATAGGAGAGGCCATGACTTTTCGAAAGAGTCGCTGATTTAATAATCCCTTCAGTGTCTATACTGCCACCACCTATAACCCCCAATTTTATTCCAAGGAAAGTTCCCTTGAGGTAGGAGTATGTGTCTCCATTCTACAAATGAAGAAAATAAGCAGTAGAGAGGTTCATTTATTTCCCCCTGAAGTGGGAATGCTGGAAACTCTAAATTCTGTGCATTTCTTGTCATACTCTGGAGCCCCCATTTGAGTCAGATAGATTGAAATTAATTTTTTCAACAAAGTAGTAACGGTATCTATTAAAATTATTTCATAGAAACTTTCCCCCTCAAAAATAAATCCCTACTTATGCAATATGAGGTTCAGTACTCAGGTCTGCCATGAGAGAATTCAAAACACCCCCTGTGCCGAATTTGAGTTCATGTCCTATGGCTGCTCAATTCTGGCTGCCTCTTAAGGGCTGGGGGAGAATACTGTGTTTTTGCTGGGGAGGATGGAAGACCTTGTGGGCTTTCCCAGAATATAGACTGCATTATCTTGACTAGATACAACAAATCTGCTATCTATGGGTTGACTGAAATTGTAAAATACAGTGAACACTATTTGTCAGGATAATGAGAAAAGCCAAGAACCAGGGGGCTGGACCTTCCTCGACACTATCCAGGCACTCTTTTGTAGAGGTTCCTAGCAGCAATGGTTGTGCGAGCCACTCCTTTCTGTACATTAGTGTTTACTCTGCTCATTTGACATCACCCTAGCTTCAGTTCGGTGCAAGCCAGTAGACGGATGTTTCTAGAAAGACGGCTTGACACACGTGTCTTTGTGAATGGCCGGCAATTTCCCATGATGTAGTTGGATATTTGCCGACTTAGGTAGGCTGAAGTCCATCTGTGCTCTGAATCTGTCTCTGCCTGGACCTTACTTAGGAGGAAGAAGGCAGTGCCTCTAGAAGAGCCAGTCTGGATTAGGAAGCAGGTTCACAGCTGCAAGCTTTCATTGCTTTACCTGGGACAAAGTTTCTAACGGGACAAGGGTTTTCTACCTTTAATTCTTTCTCCTTTCAATATTATTTATTTATGTATTTATTTGTTCGTTACTTATTTATGTATTATCTTTTTATTTGTTTGGTGAATGGCTGTGCACATGTCACGGTGAACGTATGGAGGTTAGAGGAAAACTTAGGGATGGCAGTTCTTTCCTTTTTCCACTTGAAACCCTGGGTTCAGTTCAGTTTTCCAGGCTCGGTTACCAGAGCCTGAGCCGCTCACTGAGCCCATCTCACTGGCCCCGAATTTTAACCGTTTCATGCTAAAGAGGTGACTTTATTTATATTCCATGTATTAAGAGGAAATTTAGATTAAAGTATGTCTCGGGAATAGAGTAGGATGAAACATTTTCAATGGTTCAGTTTTAGTAACAAATCCCCCGTGATTACGTATTCTTTCTGTGGTTGGGTGGCTTTTATCATGCATTTATCTCGAGCTCAGGTGAATGGACACTAATGAACTCTAACGTGCAGTCTATTTGGCCTCTGTTAAGCGCCCACAGGAGTTTCTTCTCTATTCTCTGTCTTCCTGGGCTGATCTTGTTCTTAGCGTCTTCCTCCTGGCTGGCATCCTCGGAAGCAAAGGGAGCTTGCGCACCAGATGGATCTCGATCACGAAGCCACGCTGCCAGATGTTACAGCAAAACGGAGAAGGATGGCTTCCCCCTCACTGTACCTACACATTAATCCCTCTTACCTGACATTGGCATTTTTTTTTTTTAAATTTTTTATCTTAAGAGAGATAGAAACAAATTTGTTCATTTTAATGTCGAGCGCCAGGAAATACAAGAATTTACTACTTGCTTACAAATGTGTTTCTTCCACTTTCATAAGCGAGTAATCAAAGACCAGCAGCAACGAAAACAAACAACAAGCAAACACCTCAATTGATCCCAGAGTGGGCAGAGATAAGCAAACAGTGCACACAACTTTTCTAGCTGGAGACTTAGCTGTGCGTTCAGGAATTTTAGTAAAACATGAATTCCTACCTAATTCAGGACGCCTAGAAGTAACTAACCATATTCCTACATGTATAGGACCACCAGTGTGCTTTATAGTATGATGTAATAATTTTGTTTGAAAAATAAAAGTAAAATTATTTTAGCTTTTTTTTTTTTTTACTTAATTACTTCCTTTATAATTTTCTTTCGCTCCAAAAGAAAGAAACCACATTCCACCCATAAATATACCAGGAAAATCTTGAACCCAATCAGAAGGAGTGCTGGGGAAAAACGTCATTGTAGTTAGATCAGACTTACACACAGGATTTTGAAAGCGCGTGTTAGCCACTAAGTGCCGTAAGATCCTCTGACCAGTGCATCCGTGGCACAAAGCTGGATGAACTAACCAATCAAAGAGCTCAAAGAGACTATGGCAGCAGGCACCGGACCTGCACGGGTCTGGATCTGATGGGACCCCAGCCTGAGAGGAGAAGTAGATGCAAGCCTGCATCCCCAACCCAGAAGCTATCTCCATCTGGTAACTGCTAGCAAATGAGAAGTTAGTTTTCTTCACGGGAGTCTCACCGAGTATCCAAATTATTCTCAAGGCCAGGCCGCACACCCAGCAGTGGATGCTAACATACAATGAATCCAGTCACGTTTTGGGAGGTTTTTTTGTCTTATAGTGCTTTCTCAGGGCTTTTTACCTTTTTTTTTTTTTTTTTTTTTTTTTTTTTGGTTTATGGGTCCTCTGTATATGCCGTGTACTTTCTCATTTGCATTTTCGATGTATTTCTATGAATATGTGCATTTTTTGTATCTACCTGAATTTCATGAACATTTTCTTTGGCTCCTTTTCTTTTGCTTTTGCTTCTTTGTTTGCTTTTTCCTATTCTGGTTTATTTTTATTTTATCTAATCTTATTTATTTTCATTATTATTATTATCATTACTATTATTATTTATTATTATTTAATGCCTGCTTGTATCCTAATGAGAGGGAAGGAAAAGATGTGGATTTAGGTAGGAAGAGAAGTGGGGAAGATCTGGGAGGAATTGGTAGACAGGAAATTATAATAAAAATTTGTAGTATTAAAAATATATATTATTTTATTTTTAAAAAATCTTTGTGCCTCTATCTCTCTGCCCAGCCATTAGCCACCAGCAACTTTACTTACCAATCAAAACGAACTGGGAACAGGGTTCGCTCAGTTTCTTATGTGTGGACATAGTCTCATGCAATTTTGAGGATCAGATTAGTGTAATACAAGTGGCCTTAGATCAAATCCACAAAAGTTTCCCTTTTTTTTTGTCCATTTCAAAGGCTCTTTTCTCTCAGATACAGGTTAAACATAATTATGACAATTAGGTAAGATATGATATGTATTTATAACATCCGGTCTATTATATTTGGCAATTTAAATAAATTACTCTATCATCTATCTTAACAAGTTTGCAATTCTGCACTTGAATTATATTTTGATTTTAACTTGTATTACCATCTGAAAACCATCTTCTCAAATCTAGATCATCTCTTTTTAATGTTAAACAACTTAAGCTTGATTATGAGTCTCTAACCGCATCAGAGATCTGAGAATATATTAAAAAATATATTTTAAATTAACAAAAGATATTCTGATTCCTAAGTATCCATCTTGATAGTGCAGGAAAAGCCTGTGTCATTCACTACTTTGTAGCTGCTAGCTTGATATATTTAGTGAGATCCTGTCTCACAAAAGAAAGGGGAAAAAGGCAAGAACTGAGTACAGTTCAGTGCAACTGTTACCCCAGATCTGTGGGGGGTGGGACCCAGCCCTTTTGCAGATGCCAAGATTCAAGAGTGCCCAAGTTTCATGGAAAAAGTAGGGTGGTATTTGTATATAAACTTCATGTATCTTTCATCTTGTCTAATGTATTGCCATACTATTTAATAATAGTTCAATGTAGATGCTATGTTAGCTGTACTTATATTCTTTAGCGGAAAATGACAAGAAAAAAATCTGTACATATTCAGTGGACACACAATACTTAACCAAATATTTTTGTGTCGAGGTTGTTTGCAGAGGTAGATGATATGATGAGTCTGCTGAATTATTGTCTTATGATGTGAGAATAAGAAATTGAGTTAATAATAGTGACTTAGTTGCCAAGGCTTGGAGTTGGAGGAAACCTCAGTGAATACCAGAGATACCAGAGCTAACACTAGGCCTTCACTGTGGGGCAATTAAGTGCCAGGAACAGGTTTGGAGGGTCCCTTAATGTTTGCTTTCAATTCTCAAGGTATGCTATACCTTGATCCAAAAGGGAGAAGTTGCTTCTAAAGAGAAAAAGAATCAATAAGTAAATAGGTAAACAAGTAAATAAAAACATATTGGGAGCTGGAGAGGTGACTTTGTAATCAATAGCTCAGTGGTCTTGTAGGTCTGAGTTCAGTTCCCAGTATCCATATTCTATCCCCAGCTCCCGTGTCCTGTGACTCAGTCAGCCTGTACCGGCACCTGGACTCCAGTGCACATGCCCCCTCCCCACCACACACATAACTGAAAATAAAGAGTAAGTTACTTGAAATGAATTAATTGATCTTAGCTAAAAATAGCAGCGTTCTCCTCTCTTATTTGTTTTTTTTTCCTGTCACCCACTTTCCTGTGACCTATAGAAAAGTTTTCACAGTGAAATGAAAAGAACACCCAGTAAGATATTCTGAAATGAGATAAGAAAAGCTTGATGTAATTTAAGTGCAAATAGGTAATAAAAACTGATAAGAAAGGTATTAATACTCCAGAATTAAAGTGGTAAAGGACAGGAAATGAAATTTCACCAGAGGCAATTCAGTGATCAACAGACCAATGAAAAACATGTAAAACTCATTAAAAAAAAAGCTCTAAAAATTAGAGGTGATAAAGTTTTATTTATCAAATTGATAAACAAGATTGAGAGATTTTAATATATAATATAAAAGGCAATATTTATATTTCATATATTTGAAAATGGTTAGGAAAAATATGCCTTTCAGAAACCAGCACAACTGATAAAATCAAACTCCTTGGGGTGTATTATGGGAGAAAATTCACAAGGCACTACCCATAGATGAGGAATGACAGGCAGTCAATTGCTACTGGTGGAGGAAGAATCTGTTTATTCAAGGGACAAGTCCCCTGGCTGGCTTCCCAAGCCCCAATATTCAGCCCTAAAACATAAACAAGTGGACAATACTAATAGGACTCACAGGCAGAGCATGTCATATATATCTGAGATGTAGGCTGCATCACACATGCACATGCACATGATATATAACACAATACTTATAGGAGAGGTTATGAATTTGCAATGAGGTGGAGAGTGGGCAGAGGAAGAACTGGGTAGGGGGAGAAAAGGAGGGATACAAATACACTATACTCATGTGTGAAATTCTCAAAAACAAAAAACATAATTTTCACTGAATTAACTTTCTTAGTCTGACACACTTATGAGTTTTCAACTCTTGAGTTCTGTGGATTGTGTCCTAGGTATTTTGTTCTTTTTTGGGCTAATATCCACTTATTAGTAGTGAGGATGCTTCAATCCCACATGGGAGGAAGAAGAAAGTAATCACAGGAGGCAGAGGGAGAGAGGGACCTGGGTGGAAGAGAAGAGGGGAAAAGGGGAACAGGATCAGGTATTGGGGATGGGGGGTCAACAAGCGTGAAACCATGAGGGCCAGCAGAATGAATGGAAACAGGCAACCTCAGAGGTAGAAGGTGGGGGACCCTCTAGAATGTACCAGTGGCCTGGGAGGTGAGAGATTCTCAGGACTCAGAGGAGGGACCTTAGATGAAATGCCCAACAGTGGGGAGAGGGAACTTGCAGGGTCCACCCCCAGTAGAAAGATAGGACATCAAGTGAAGGATGGGATTGCCTTCCCAGAGTAAAAAACTCTGGCCCGGAATTGTTTCTGTCTAAAAGAACTGCAGGGACAAAAATGGACAAGAGCCAGAGGGGAAGGAGGTTCAGTGACCAGCCCAACTTGGAATCCATCTCAAGAGGAGGGTCCAAGACCTGACACTATTACTGATGCTATGCTGTGCTTACAGACAGGAGCCTTACATGGCTGTCCTCTGAGAGGTCCAACAAGCGGTTGACAGAGACAGGTGCATACACTTAACTCCAACCATTGGACTGAAGTCAGGGACTCCTGTGGTTTACTTAGGGAAAGGCTGGAAGAAGCTGAGGAGAAGGGCAACCCCATAGGAAGAACAAGTCTCAGTGAACCCAGACCCCTGAGATCTCTGATACTGAGCCACCAACCAGGCAGCATATACCAGCTGGTCCAATGCCCCTGATTCATGTACAGCAGAGGCCTGCTTGGTCTGATCTCAGTAAGAGAAGAGGCACCTGACCCTCGAGAGTCACTTAGGGAGTGGAGAGGCCTGGCAAGGGTGTGGGGATAGAGGCTGGGGACATAGTCTTGGAGATAGGAGTGGAGAGGAATAGGATGAGGAACTGTGGGAGGGAGGACCAGGGGGCAGATAATGACTGGATTGTAAAAAAATATAAAAGTAATGTTAAAATAAAAGTTTTTGATTCTTACGATTTTATTTTGTTTTACATTTTATTTAAGTTGCAAATTTCTTGGTATTTCTCTAAAGTCCAGGAGTTAGGGTCAAGTGATCCTGAGTTGCTGGGTTCAGAACCTACTCAACGGCACACCATTTGCCCTGGACACAGAAACTCTCTCCTTAAGAGTTCTTCAGATGAAATCATTGGCATATTTGACATGGGCGTTTAACAATTAGCGAAGTCCAGCCACCTGACATTGGTGCGTTCCAGGAAACTGATGTGCTGTGAGCATGTCAGGTCCTGGGATTGTAGATAAAGGCATAAATCTTGTATCTGTGACATGGTCACCGTCCTGGGCTTCTTCCCTCGACTCTCCCAGGCGTGTTCATCTCCCAGCTTCCTGTCCCTTTCCTCTACACTGTAGAATCAATCTGCTCACTGCCAGGCATGCAGTTGACACTCCCATCATTGCTTTGCCTGGACAACCCCCTATCCCCATGAACTCGCACAGCTCTGTCCATCTGCCCTCTCTGTTGACTGCAGTCACTACATACCCTTACTATCACATGTATGAACCATGTACTAATTCATGGACAGTGTATTACTCACATGTGGTCTCAATGACCGTCACTGTTCTGAATGCCTGGACTCTGAGCTCGTTGATTTATATTTATGGAAAGGATCAGAACAATTAAAATCATACGGAAAGGCAAAGGAACTTGGAACAGAGACACAGGTGTGCTGTTTGTGTTGGTTGCTGGGTGATCTGGGGAGACTTTTAACTTTCCTGAATTTCAGTGACCAATTGGCAGTGGGGGATAGAGGAAGGACCAGTATTTTCTGAACATTTTTCTGCATTCACTTCTACTCTTCTCACTCTCAGAATTCCAATTTGTTTTCTTTTTTGTAAATTACCAGGAGTCTGTGCAAAGATAAGTCCTCAACATTTGCAAGAGGAAACACACACACATTCATGCCCATGCTCATGGTGGGGTTCAAAATACTATGCATAGAGACTGGTTCAGCCCTCAATCTATCCTTTTCAAGATTTACTTTGTAATTATGTGTATGTGTGCATGACTGGGTGAGTATGTCAATATGAGCTCAGCAGAGACCCTGTATCTTTCTGAATTTGGAGTTACGGGTGGTAGTGAACTTCTCTTTGTGGGTGCTGGGAATTGAACTGAGGTTTCCCGCAGTAGCAATGCGTGCCCTTAACCACTGAGCCATCTCTCCAGCCTCTGACCCGGATCTTTTTCACATGACACTTACAAAAAGAATATCAAGATTAATTTATAAAAAAAATCCGAGTCAAAAGATCAATAATTCGTAATACAGTTTTGGGTGCGAAAGGAATTTGGGAGAGCATTAATCATTATTCTTCTGATCCAAACTCTCAAGGTATTTGCCCCGCATTTTATTATTTTTTTTAACACATACATAGTCCCAGGGCTCTTTCCAGTAAGCCATTCTTCATCCGAGCACTTTTATTATGCATTCTGATTCTTAACCTTGATGGTTTTGAATAGAGCTATATAAATTTGCCTCAAGATGACATGAAATATTACCACATCTTCTTCTATTCGGGCCCATAGCACCTTCGAGTAGATATAACAGGAGCTCATGAGCACACGGAGTCAATGCTTCTACTGGTGGGATGAGATTTTAATTAAGATTTAAAACGTATTCTTACTTCATGTGTATGAAGTAAACAATCTGGCAACATCTGTATCTGTGTACCACATGCATACATGGTGCTGTGGCAGTCAGAGAGGGCATTTAATTCCCGGAGGCTGCAGTTACAGGCCACTGTGGGATCCCACGTGGGTGCTAGGAATCGACTCTGGAAGAACAGTCAGTACCATTGACCTACCTGTTTATCACCTGAGATTTTACACTGCATTACACTGGATGGAACTGGTTCTTATTTTCGACTGAGAGTTTAGTAACTGTTTTAGCCAGGGTTCCTATTCCTGCACAAACATCATGACCAAGAAGCAAGTTGGGGAGGGAAGGGTTTATTCAGCTTACCATGCTGTTCATCACCAAAGGAAACCAGGACAGGAACTCACACAGAGCAGAAAGTAGGAGCTGATGCAGAGGCCATGGAGGGATGTCCCTTACTGGCTTGCTTCCCCTGGCTTGCTCAGCTTGCTCTCTTATAGAACCCAAGACCACCAGCCCAGTGATGACACCACCCATAGTGGGTCCTCCCCGCTTGATCATTAGTTGAGAAAATGCCTTTCAGCTGGATCTCATGGAGGCATTTACACAACTGAGGCTCCTTTTTCTGTGATAACTCCAGCTTCTGTCACGTTGACACACAAAACCAGCCAGTACAGCAACTGAAGATGCTGGCTCTCTTGCATAATCTCCATGTACTTTCGATATGATGACCTAAGTAAATCTGTTAAAGACCTTTTCCACCATTTCTCTGTGACGAGCTATATTTTGACCCATATTACGTTCCCCTTGACACCTTTGTTAAGTTGTAATGGGTAGGAATAGGATTTTCTGGTTATAGGTTTTAGTCTTCTGATAACACATCTTGGATTCCTCCTTGTCTCCTCTATTGTACTTTCCACCCTCTCAGCTCTTCTCACTTCTCCCAGTCCGTTTTCCTGTGCTCACAACACTTTGGCCACTCATACTCTGGACCCCAACTCCTGCTGCACAGTTTTTCTGCTCATCCCTAAATTGCTCCCCTAGGCCTTCCTGTTTGGTGCTCTCAGCAGCGGTCCCAGGAGCCTAATGGTGATGTCCTACCTTCATGCCAATTTCTACCAGAATCCAAGGTGGAAGGAGGAACCACAGAAGCACTTCCTTGTGGAAATTTCATCGCAAGAGTGCCTGCTTATCTACTTCTGGTTCTTTGCTCAGATGGCTTTCCTACAGTTCAGTGTCAACAAGATGCTTGAGTTGTGTTGGCTGTCCTCTTGCACACCAGGAGAATTCCTTCATGTGTCTCCCTCCCTCCCCCTCTTTCCGTGTATCCCTTCCTTCCTGCCTTCCTGCCTCCTTCCTTCTTCCTGCCTACCTCTATTTTCTATAGAACGGGTCTCTGTATGAATCTCTGATTACCTTGGAACTTTCAAGGCTGGCCTTGAAGAACTCGTGGCAATTCTCTCGGGTCAAACTCCTGAGAGCTGGATTGTGGACATGAGCCACCATGCCAATCTGTGTATTAAGTCTTCAACCTTTGAACCCTAGAATCTACCTCTGCTTCTGTCTTCTTTGGCTGACATAAGTGGGCAGCTGGCTGCTCTACCTGGTTATCTGTTAATATCCCTCTCCTACCTCTGGTTGGATTCAAAACCATCTATAATTATTTCTTTTTAAGCTTTAAACGTCTCCTTTTACACTTACGTATCTTCCAAACCTCTCTATTTGCTTCTGTTAGATTTCATTTCTGACTTCTTTCTACCTCTTTATCTTTCTTCTAATCACTGTACTCAGGGTTTTATTTAAAATGTATTGCATTTATTTATTTTTGTGACAAAGATGATAATGAAGCAAACAAAAATTTTTGGGATTAGGTGCTCTGATTTTCTAGAACAAGGAAGGATATTAAAATTTAAAATATAACTATAAAAAAGAGCTCATATTTTATATAACCGATATAGTCTACAATGTTTATGTTCTGGCTCTGCAAAAACCATTCAGCAATGCTGTTGTAGAGGGAAAAGCTAAGAACCTTGAACGACAGTTAAATACATTACTGCCAGACAGTAATGTAATAGAAGGCCAAGAGGATTATCTAAGAACTGTAATACAAGGCTGTTGTAGAGTTATTTTGCTGTAATTAGATTTCCTGTACTCTTCCCTTCCCCTTGGGAGAGTGACTACTGTGATTATTCCATGTCTGTTTTCCATACTGAACTTGTCATAGATTACTCTTACCATGGGTTTCTAAAAACCGAAAATGCACATTAAGCACAAAGAAAACAGCATTGATGTCCTGGACTGCAAATTGGGTATAATGTCAGAATGGACTTTGGGCTACCTTCCTGTGGTGGCTTGAATGAGAATGGCTTCCATATTTGAACATTTGATCCCCAGCTGATGGAACTTTTTGGGAAGGATGTGCCTTTATTGGAGGATGTATGCCACCAGGGACAGGCTTTGAGTTTTCAAAATCCTATACCATTCCCTGTTTTTCTCTCTGTCTCTCTCTGTCTCTGTCTCTGCCTCTGCCTCTGTCTCTCTCTAGTCTCTGTCTCTCTGTCTTTGTCTCTCTGTCTCTGTCTCTCTGTCTCTGCCTCTGTCTCTGTCTCTGTCTCTGTCTCTCTGTCTCTGTCTCTCTCTCTCTCTCTCTCTCTCTCTCTCTCTCTGTCTCTCTCTCTCTGTCTCTGTCTTTCTGTCTGTCTCTCTCTCTCTCTGATGCTTATGGAGGGACATGTATGCTCTCTCAGTTACTGCCCCAGCACCATGCCTGCCTGATATCTCTCCCTGCCACTATGGTCATGGACTTTGGACTTTGGACCCTTTGGAACCATAACCCCCCAATAAGGTTCTTTATAAAAATCAGTCCCTCAGCTATGGTATCTCTTTACAGCAACAGAGAGGTAATTGGCAGAAGTCAGTAATGTGAGTCAGGTATTGCTGTGATAGACCTGACAAGGCTGCTGTTTTGGAGGGATGTGAAAGACTTTGGGACTTGGACCTAGAAAATTGTTTGAATACTGTAAGCAGAGCTTAGTGAGCCATTCTAGTAGGAATATAGACGATAACAGTGCTGAGAGCAATGGAGACTATGAAGGACTAGCTGAAGAGTTTCAGAAGGTAACAATATTAGCCACTGGTTAGAGACAATTCTTGTATATTTTGGCAAAGACTATTTCTGCTTTCTGCCTAGTACTAAAAACATTCCTGTAGCTGAACTGAAAAGTTTTGAATTAATTTCATCGACAGAAGAGATTTCTAGACAGCATAATATTGACTCTGTCACGTGGTTATCAGTAATCACTCTTATGCACCTATACAATGGAAAACGCAAGTAGGGCAGAGAGAAATTCAGAACGTATAGTTTGAGGAGAAAAAGATTACTAATGAAAATTAATTGGTGGGGGAGAGCTTGCTGTGGAAGACAGAAGAGATCTGATACAAAATGGAATAAAGGGAGTGGCTCCCTCAGGGTAAACCCCACCCAGCTAAGGTTCCAACTTGTAAAGAGAAAATACCTAAAAGAAAGTTTACGCTCTTAAAATACAGGAAAGCGTATGCAAAAATAAAAGCAACCGAGGAAAGCTTATGATAATGTAATTCAAGGTTGGCCGGGTTCCATCCCAAGCGGACAGCTGAACTTGGTGGTGCTGTCTGTGTGGCTTTAGTGTCATGAGAAAAGGGGTTGCCGTAGCTTCACCAGTGTTAAGAGAGCACCGAGGCCAGGCACATCTCTTGAGAGCCACTCTAATGAAGATCCAGCCATGGAATGAAGATGTGGAAGTCAATTCTGAATTACACGGGAGACCCCTGGAGGTTGCAGATGCCAGATCCAGCAGGCATTTGCCAGAGAGAGCTGCAAACAGTGGAGCCCGCCCAAGAGAGAGTTGCTGCTGTCAGCAAAGCCGAAAGTCAAGAGCAATCCACGCCCTTTAATATGAGGTATGGAGTTACAGGATTTGCGGCTTCTCTGATGGGCTTCAGTCTTACTTTGGTCTGGTATTTCCTCACTATACCCCATCCCTTCCCCTTGGAATGGTAATGTATATTCTGTGCCACTGTGGGTTGGAAGTATCTAATTTGCTTTTAGAGTATACAAGCAATTACAGTTAAGAGATTGCCTTGAGTCGCAGAAGACATTTTGGACTTTTAGAAAGTGTTGAGACTGTGATGGACTGTGGGAACTTCTGAAATTGGAGCATGGACACTGTGAATTATGATATGGGCACAAACTTATGGGGGCCATGGGGTAGAATGTGGTGGTTTGAATGAGAATGACCCCCCTGTCTAAACTCACATATTTGAATATCCAGTCTCCAGTTAATGAAGCGTTTAAGAGGGATTAGCAGGTGTGACTTAATTGAAGGAGCTGTGTTACTGGCAGTGCGTTCTGAGGCTTCAAACGCCTACACCACTCCCCGTTATTGCTTTGAGGGGGCGATGTAAGCTCTCAGCTACTGCCCCAGTACCAGGCCTTCCTGGTTGGCTGAAGGGATTTTTGCCTACAAGCCAGTGTCCATCATTGATTTTTTTATTTTGTATGGCAGGTGACTGGTGTCAATGCTTCCTGCCATGAGAGTCATGGACTCTACCCCTGTGGAACTGTGTGCACCAAATTAAATGTTTTCTTTCATAAATTGCTTTGGTCAGAGTGTTTTATTACCACAATGGCAAAGAAACTAAGAAACTCCCTTAGTCAGAGGCCGATTGTAGGCTGTGGAAAGAAGTGAGAACATGGCTATTTGGTTGGCTAGATAGATCATGGACACTAACACCAGTGTCCATTTCCCGCTTTTGAAATTTTGCATATTGAATCCTCTGTGGTTTTTCTGGGCACAATTGCAGAGAGACTGTTTCCACAGTCTTATAGCTGTGGCCAACAAATTATAAAGAATGAAATGCAAGTGGAAATATAGCACATACTTGAAGTTACACATGTGACTATTTTATTCTTTCTACTTGTTGAAAAATGTCAGTCTGGAGTGACCGTAGAAGTTACAGGTTAAGATGATGGTGATTTCCCACTAGCTCACAATCCATATAGTAAATACTACATAATAAGAGTATCTCATTTATAAAACTTTTATTATTTTCTCAACTTAATGTAGTGTGCATGCATGTGGCTATTGTGGTGTGTGTGTGTGTGTGTGTGTGCGCGTGCGCATATGTACACACATGCATCATATGTGCGTGTTCAATGTTTGTACATGTACACATATACCTGTTTTTGTGTAAATGCGTGTGTAGACCCCAGGGGTCAGCATCAGGCATCATTCTCAATCACACTTCATCTTATTCTTTTGAGACAAGGCCGCTCCCTGAACCTGAAGCCTAAGTATCTGCTTAGGCTGAAATGGAACAACGCTCTACTCAGTGATCTCTACTTCAGGGAAGAAATAAAGAAAGAAGTCAATCAAAATGAACGTACAGTACACCCAAATCTGTGGAACACAACGAAAGCAGTCCTAAGAGGAACGTTTATAGTGCAAACAGCCTCCATAAAGAAATTAGGAAGTTCTCATACCAGCAATTTAAAAGTAAACAAAAAAGCTCAAGAAAAAAAAAAAAAAAAAAAAAAAAGGAGAAGCAAGCAAACCAAAGAGGAGTAGAAGGCAGGAAATAATCAAGACTGGAATCAATTAGTTAGAAACAACGAAAACAATGCAAAGAATCAATGAAACAAAGAACTGGTTCTTTGAAAAAACCAACAAGATAGACAAACTCTTACCTGAACTAACCAAGGGACAGAGAAAGTGTATCGAAACCAGTAATAAAAAGGGAGACATAACAACTGATAGTGAGGAAATTCAAATAATCATCAGGTTTTACCTCAAAAGCCTGTACTTCACAAAACTGAAAAATTTTAATGAAATCAACAATTTTCTAGACAAATATCACTTACCAAATTTAAATCAAGATGGAGTAAACTATTTAAACAGCCCATGACCCTAAAAAAAAACAAATAAAAGCAGTCATGAAAGTCTCCCAATCAAAAAAGGCCCAAGGTCAGTTGGTTTTAGTGCAGAGTTCTACCAGCCTTTCAAAGAAGAGTTAATATCAATTCTCCTCGAGCAGTTCCACAAAATAGAAACAGAATGAACACTGCTAAACTCATTGTAGGAGGCCACAGTCACCCTGATACCTAAAGCACACAAATACTCAACAAAGAAAGAGAAGTTCAGACCAATTTCTATTATGAACAGTGATGCAAAACACCCAATCAAATACTCACAAACCAAACCCAGGAACACATCAAAGACATCATCCATCATCCATCAAGATCAAGTAGGCTCAACCTGAAATTTATTCAGTCTATAAGAAATGCACGTTCTAGGGATGGAGCAGATCAACCTAACTTGAGACTCATCCCACAGGCAAACGCCAGTCCCTTACACTACTAATGATACTCTGTTAGGCTTGCAGACAGGAGCATGTTGTGCTCTGAGAGGGTCTACCCAGAGACTCAGACAGACACAGCCAAACAGTGGATAGAGCCTGGAGACTCTTATGGAGGAATAAGAGGAAAGATTGCAGGCCCTGAAGGGAATAGGAACTCCACAGGAAGACCAACAGAATCAACATACCTGGACCCTTAGGGCTCTGAGAGTCTGAACCACTAACTAAAAATATACAGGGGCTGGACATAAGCCTCTCCACTCATATGTAGCAGCTGTGTTGCTTCATGTGGGTCCCGAACAACTGGAGCTGGAGATAACCCAAGAGCTTGCCCGTAAATGGGTTATGTTCTTCAAACTGGGCTGCTTGTCTGGCCTTAGTGGGAGAGGAAGTACCTAGCCTTGCCTAGACCTGAAGTTCCAGGGTGTACCCAGAGGTCCCCCACTGGATCGGAGGAGAAGGGGGGAGGAGGGAAGGATTGTGGGAGGGTTGATCAGGAGGGAGGGCAGTGAGCAAAATGTAGAGTGAATAAGTGAAAAATAAAATAAAATAATTGCTTAGCTAGGTAGGCTGTGAATTCTAGGCATCCTCCGGTATCTGCTTCTCCATAGCTGGGATTACAGGCATGCTCTCCAGTTATAGCTTGCTGTCGCTCTCTATGTAGGGCTGGTGCAGCCACATGGACAGGTAGGTCAGGCTGAGGTTTCAGTCTGCAGTGTGGGCCAGCTCTGGGCCAATGGTGTGCTTCAGAAGGAGCTCCCGCTTGTATGCTTCGGAGAGCCGGAGGGAGACCTCATAAAAGAAGGCTGTGGTACACGTGTGAAACAGAGCGGCCTGCTGCTTCCCTGTACTGGTATTTTCTAATTCACGAATTCCCTTGGTTTTCCAGTTTCACTTACTGTATTTTAGTCAAGCCGTCCAAGATGGCCTGTACCTCCTCACACAGTGCTTCAGGTCCTTTATCATAGTCCAGATTTGTCTTTTCTTCCCCTTCAGTGGAAGTTGGGTTGCTGCTCTCTAATTCAACCTTCTCTTTACTCAACAAACTGACTTTCTGGTTGGCAATACTGCTCGCTGTGGTGAAGCCCTTGTCGCTGAGGCTTTCCTATTTCAGGATTAAGTTATACCAGTCAGCCGCGTTGTCCTTGTGTTTTCTTGCATTGACGGATAGGACAGGTTTTCTTGCTGCCACAATTCCAAGAGTCTTTGCTTCCATGCAATCCACAGGTAGATCCCGAGGAGGTGACCCGAAGCCCCTCAAATTCGAATATTTGGTTTCTTAAAAGTTCCACATTACATTGCCTTGATTTTTTTTTAAATGGAAAGGTGACAGCTTCAGATCGTATAATGGGCCTTCTTAATAAATGTTTTATTTGCATCAGAACTGTTGTTTTTAGAGTTAAGAGTCATTACTGTATTTTAATGGTTATGAACATGGCATTTGGAATCAAATTGTTCTCGGTTTGGAACTTGACTTTGCCAAGTATTAACTTAATCTTTCTTAGCTTCTCTTTCATCTATAAAATAAACAAAAGAACATCCATTTTACAGAGCACTCTAATGACTAAAAGGACAAAATATGCAAATAATATTGAGGCAGGTCATAGTTTGTTATTTTCTTTAAGAAGCATTTCATTATGTACTACTAAAAGACAAATCTTGCAAAAACACCAACTATCACGGCCCTCTGAATTGACAAAAAATTACCAAGGTCAAGCCATCTCAGAGTTCAAATTTTGTATTGTTTAATAACAAAAAATTTTTGTTTTTTGCTTTATGCTTTTTTTGGGAAATGTTATAAATTATATATCATGAAAATATATCAGGTAATTCATAGCACAACTAGGCAATTGAACGTCCTGCCCCCACAATGTAGATGAGCTCTTCTTCTGTATGTGTGGCATGGAATGTCCCACATCTCATTCACTTAGTGGCTTGGGTTATGACAGGTCATTAAGATGTACCTGTGGCAGGTTCCTGCCAGAGATGGGGACAGAGATTTAGTGCAGTAATACCTGAACAGTGTTCCTTTTAGTTGAATAACTTAGCTGTCACCTGCTGCTTATGTGCTTTCATTGGTTCTCACATGTTTTAAAGATGACGTTGTAGAAACTGTTAGCTTCCCCAGGCACATATCTGCCACCAGGAAGATAAAGGTATGAAAACAATTATCAGTATTTACATTTCCAACTTTCTACCTCTACCCCAAGTAAGAATCTTATTTTGAAAGATTTCTGACTTGGGTTCATCGTTCCACTAATTATTCACGCCATAAGTATGCTTATATATGTATGTATGTAGGTTGATCAGAGAATGATAAAAGCATCAGTCAAATTGAGTAAAATTTTATCTGGAAACCTTTTGAATTCGAGCCTTGTGTATGAATCTACAAAGCTCAACCCCATTGCTTGCTCCCCCATCTCTTCGGGCATCTACTGCAGGGGTAGCACAGGTACACTCTGAGGTGGAGTGCACAGGACACAGACATGGCCTTCTCTCCCTAGGGACTGATAACCCTCACTAGGAAGAAAGCATCCACATAGAAAATGACAATAAAAGCTGCCCAACAGACAAGATAAAGGACTGATGGAGTACAGCCACCCAGAGATATCAAAATCAGATAGATGAAAAAGTTTGGTTTAGATGAAAAAGGGCTTCTCAAATAGGGGGTCTTTAATTCAGCTTGGAAAGAGCTGATAATCATAAATTGGGGTTGAATGAAAAGCACATTCTAGGTGAGAGGAAAGACAGTGGCAACAGTGTAGAGTCATCACTTAGGGTTGAGTTTCAGATGAGTGGGTCTTGTATTAAAAGATTTATTGCATTGGTTTGCATTGGTTTCAAGCTAATGTAGAATGTATATTGAGGAAAACATGAGCCCTGAATGGTATGAATTATGCAAAATTGTTAAACTATCACTTTACAGGACTTTTCAAATGTCAGTCAGCAGGAGTTATTGTTGTGTACACATAGATGTTCTGGAAGCCAAGACGAGGCAGTCAAAACAGCCTCTAAAATAAAACGGGCACAGTATTTG
Source organism: Rattus rattus (assembly GCF_011064425.1). Classification (NCBI taxonomy): domain Eukaryota; kingdom Metazoa; phylum Chordata; class Mammalia; order Rodentia; family Muridae; genus Rattus; species Rattus rattus. The sequence goes on from NC_046171.1 coordinate 45,378,436, forward strand.
GGGTAACACACAGGTAGAATGGAGAAGACTGACTTGGCTGACAGTTTAGAAAACAAATCCTAGATTTGTCCTGTCTATAAGAAATGCGGGGACAAAGACAGAGCAGAGATCGAGGGAGTGGTGAACCAATAACTAGCCCAACTTGAGACCATCCCATCGGCAAGCACCAATCCCTGACACCATTAGTGATTCTCTGTTATGCTTGCAGACAGGAGCCAAGCATAACTGTCTTCTCAGAGAGTCCACCCAGCAAGGTGACTGAAACAGATAGGGAGACCCACATGGAAATAGCGTGAGCTCAGGGGAGTCTTATGGAAGAGTTGTGAAAAGGATTGAGGGACCCGGAAGGGATAGGAACTCCACAGGAAGACCAACAGAGTCCACTAACCCTAGACCCCTGAGGGCTTACAGAAGCTGAACCACCAACCAAAGAGCAAAGACAAGGTAAATTTAGGCTCCTTGCATGCAGTTTGGTCTTCATGGAGGTTCCCCAACTACTGGAACAGGGGCTGTCCCTAAATCTGTTTGTTGCCTGCCTGTAGAACTGATCTCCTGACCAGGCTGCCTTGTTTGGCCCCAGTGGGAGAGATCCACCTGGGGGATACCCAGGGAGGGCTTCACTTTATCAGCTGGGAAGGAAACTGCAGGGACTTGGGATGCAACAAAAGAAAAGACAAATTACATATGCAAATAATTTCAAACATGCAATCCCAGGGACTGGGCTGCCCTCTCTCCCTACTTATTCAATCAGTTCTTGAGTTCTAGCCAGAGAATCAGACAACAAAAAGGAGGTCAAGGGATACAGTCGGAAAAGGGAGAAAATATCCATTTGCAGATGGGGATAGTATATTTAAAGTGATCCCAAAAAAGTTCGGAACTACTGGATAGAACAACTTCAGCAAAGTAGCTGGGTATAAAGGAATAAAACAAAAAAAACAACAAAAGAAAAAAATGACAAATTCCAAATAATTTAAAGTACCTCGGTGTGACTTTAAAATAATTTCAAACATATTGAAGAAAAGAAAAAGGAAGGAAATCTCCATGCTCATGGATTGGCAGGATTAATATAATGGGATGAAAATACTTCTACCAAAAGTCAATGCAAGGAAAAATACCAATCCAATTCTTCAAAGAGTTAGACAGAACAATTTTTTTCATCTGTTTAGCTTTCCTCAACAATAAAAAGACTTCAGTTTTTTTTTTTTTTTTTTTTTGGAACCGAATTGAAGACCAAGAAATTATGGGCATGATTTTGACAAAGGCCAAAAATCCAATGGAAAAGGATAGCCAGCTTTTTCAACTGAATAATGTAGAAGAATAGATTCCATGCTTTTTTTTTCCAAGAGACACTCAAAAATACCTCAAACTAATAAGAAAAAAACTAAAATTTGGAACATCAAAAAATTTCAAAAAACAAATTCTAATTTCATATGTGCCATTTAGGTAGCTGGTTAGGACTTTCTTTACCAATCCTACAACAGATAGAGGGCTTATATCCAAAATACAAAAGAACTGAAGAAGTTAGGTAAATAACCCTATTAAAAAATGATAAACAGAGAATTCAATGGAATGCCGCTGTAAAATGTTCAACATCGTTAGTCATGAGCTCCCTGGGGTTTCACCTCACACCAGTGAGAATGGCTAAGATCAAAAACTTCAGCAAATGCTGCAGGATGTGGAAATTGTTGGTGGGGTTGCAGACTGCTAAACCATTCTGAAATCAGTCTGGAGGTTCCTCAGTTTGGACATTAATGATTATAATTTGAATTCATAAAAGATGCTCATAAAAAAAGACACGTTTATTTTTCTTCATTTCAACAGAGGAATGGATACACTGGTTTCTACACAATGGGTGCTGATTGAGCTCCAAATGGTTTGGAACTGGAAACTATCATCCTGGAGCTAACCCAATCACAGAAAGACATTGTTATGTACTCATTGATTTATTAGCCCAAATGCTCTAGATGCCTAGAACAAATGAAACTCAATCTGGAGGATCGCTCCTGAGAGAGACCTGTGTGCATTCTTTTTCAGGAAAAGAACTGGAAGGCTTGAAGGCAAGACCCCATATGTAAGATACAAAGCCCTAAGCCACTGTATTGGACTGACCCTGGACTCTGACCGTGTGAATATCTGTAGTGGAGGGGGGAAGCCCTGGGTCCTGCAGACTGAACCCTAGTGAACTAGACTGTTGGGGAGAGGGCAGCAATGGGGGAGAAACACCCATAGGGGAGGGGAGGGGATGTTGTTCTGGTCAAACATATTGAAGAGTCACTGGTATAATGGGATGACCATGCCTGTTTGTTTGCTTGTTTTTTTTTTTTTTTTGGTCTATTTAAAAACCACTTTTGAATAATGTTCTTTTTTTTTTGGACAGGAAAAGTTCAAACAAAACAAATTCTAATTTATATGTGCCATTTAGTCTGTGGGACTTTCTTTACTCTTCCGGTAGTTCTGGGAGGAGCTGTATTTCTCATAATTTATTTTTTCTTCTTCATTTCACATGACTGGTTTTCCGTGGGTTGCTCCAGTCCATTTTGTTGAGAATCAGGGTCTCATTCTTTTCAGTGTAACAAGAAGATACAAAAGCCCTTGTCAGTGATGTCTGTAAGACCTAAGTATGTTCTGACCAAGTTATCTTTGAACCTATTTAACTGTCTAGAACCTAGGAGTTATCTAGGAGGAGCTTGCCTAACCCCAAGTTATGCTGACCCTGGCTCTAATCCTGGGATTAAATACTAGATAAAGATATTTTGCTCTCAGCTGTTTGGCTGGTTCTCAAGTCCTCCTAAAGTTTTTGTCAACTACTCAATAATCTTTTGATAACTTCCTTTTAATTAATGTTTAATGTTGGCTTTCCTCTAGAAATCCTGATATGTAAATTAGAGGGCAAGGGTTTAAGGAAGAAGTACAGTCATTTAAGGAAGATGTGTAGTCTTAGAAGATGGATGGAAGAAGTGGAAACACTGATATAGAACAGGAGTCAGACACTAAAGTCCTCTCTCTCTCTCTCTGTTTCTCTCTCTCTCTTTCTCTCTCTGTGTGTGTGTTTTCTCATTTCTTGTTCTTGTTAAACAAAATAAATCATGTTGATTTCTATTCTCTGTTCAATTTTGTGGGTGTTTCATAGAGAAAATTTATACTTCTTTTGAGCTCCCTCCCTCTCTTTTTTGCATTGATTATTTTATTTATTTACATCAAATGATGTCCCCCCTCCCAGTTACCTTCCACAAATCCCCATGCCCTCTCCCTCCCCCTGCTCCTGTGAAGGTGCACTTCACCCACCCATTCCCTCCTTAGCTCCCTAGTATTCCCTAGCACTGGGCCATTGAACCTCCACAAGACCAAGGGCCTCTCCTCCCAGCGATGCCAGATAAGGTAGATCCTCTGCTACATATGCAGCTGGAACCATGGGTTCCTCTATGTGTACTCTTTGGTTGGTGGTGTAGTCCCTGGGAGCTCTGATTGGTTGATACTGTTGTCCTTCCTATGGGGCTGCTGCAAACCCCTTCAACTCCTTCAGTTCCTCCCCTAAGTCCTCCATTGGGGTCCCCATGCTCAGTTCAATGGATGACTGCATGCATCTGTGTGTGTATTGGTCAGGCTCTGGCACAGCCTCTCAGTGGACCGCTATACCAGGACACTGAGAGCAAGAGCTTATTGGCATCGGCGATAGTGCCTGGGTTTGGGGTCTGCAGATGGGAGGGACCCCTAGATGGAGGAGTCTCTAGATGACCTTCCCTTCAGACTCTGCTCCACTCTTTCTTTGTCCTTTTAGACAGGAACCATTCTGGGTTAAAATTTTGGGCTGGGTGGGTGGCCCCATCCTTCAAATGGGTGCTGTGCCTAACCTCTGGATATGGTCTCTACAGATTCTCTCTTCCCTTTGTTGGGTTTTTCAGCTAATGTCATCCCCATTGGGTCCTGGGAACCACTTGCTTCCCCAGCATCTGGGACTTTCTAGTGGCTCCTTCCAGTTCCCCATCCCCAACTGCTACACATCTCTGTTCAATTTCCTGACTCTCAGTACTTCTCCCCTATCTCCTTCCACACCTGATCCTGTCCCCTTTCCCCTTCCCCTCCTCTCTCCCTCCCAGGTCTTCCCTCTTCCTCCCTTGGTTATTTTGTTCCCCGTTCTAAGTAGGATTGAAGCATCCACATTTTGGTCTTCCTCCTTCTTGAGCTTCATATGATCTGTGAGTTGTACAATGGGTATTCTGAGCTTTTGGGCTAATATCCACTTATCAGTGAATACGAACCACGTGTATTCTTTTGTGATTGGGTTACCTCACTCAGGATGATATTTTCTAGTTCCATCCATTTGCCTATGAATTCCATGAAGCCATTGTTTTTAATAGCTGAGTAGTACCCCCTTGTGTAAATGTACCACATTTTCTCTATCCATTCCTCCATTGAGGGACATCTGGGTTCTTTCCCACTTCTGGCTATTACAGGAGTGGTTTAGCTGAGTCCTCAGGTAGAACTATTTTCGATTTTCTGAGGAACCGCCAGACTGTTTTCCAGAGTGGTTGTACCAGCTTGCAATCCCACCAGCAACAGAGGAGTGTTTCTTTTTCTCCACATCTTTGTAGCTCTAATGTACATCAAGGAGCTGCAGGGATGGCTCAGGGGTTAAGAGCACTGACTGCTCTTCCAGAGGTCCTGAGTTCAATTCCCAGCAACCACATGGTGGCTCACAACCATCTGTAATGGGATCTGATGCCCTCCTCTGGTGTGTCTGAAGACAGAGACGATGTAAGCACTAAATAAGTCTTTTAAAAAATAGTACATCAGGTATGCTGGTTAGGGATGACCCTAGTGACACTGTTTTAACTTGTCTTTGGAGATGGCATCCTCAAATGCAGTCACATCATGAAATACCAGGCCTGTTTTATCCTCCGAAATTTGTGGTACTTAATTTAGCCCCTGAGAGTATCTGAGTTCCTTTCTTGTGTGTTTGCTTGCTTGACCTCTGGAGCTGGAAGCGCTGTGAGAACAGAGCTCACATCTTTTAAATCTTTTCATCCAGAGCATGTAGAAGGATCTGAGTATGTAGTAGACATTTAACATGGTTGCTTTTTGAATTATATCCTTCCTATGGCATAATTCACATTAGATTTTTAAAGCCTACTTAAAATATAAATTTTGCCCTGAGATTAAATGACCAAGAGCTCTGCTATCATTTATTGCATGCACCAATGATCTGTGCAGCATTTTCTCTGGTGCCTTCCTGAGCTGGCAGGAGCCAGCCATTCATTTAAATTGGCAACAGACATGGAAATGAATTTGTGTGCTGTCTTACTTGGTAATAAAACTTAAAGTGCAGTGTAATTTGTGATGGTTTGAAGCAGTAATGCAATTTTGGCAAGTGGGCTATATCTCTACAAGACTTACTGTTTGAAGATTTTCAAATCAGGGGGTTATAGACTCTCTACCTAAAAACAATTGATTAAAGCCTTTTCCTTCTGGACTTGATCCAATCCCCACTAGAAAGAGCTAAAGCATAGGTTACGTTTTGGTTGAGGTTTGCCTGACCACGTGGAGTTGGCCTGATTATGTAATGCCTTCTCTGCTTTGTTTTTATACTAGGAATACAATTTTTCTCCTAATCTGAGGATAGAAGATAAGAAAAAGGATCTCCAATACAAGTTTACAATTGCAATTAAGGCAGCAATGGAAATGCATTGCGACACAGGGACAACACACTGGGGAAATGGCAAAAACCATTTCAACTTTTCGATTGCTCTGGAAATAATTCTCATATTCTTCAGTATATAAAGTATATAAATAAGTAGCAGTTAGATGCCTGTATGATAGATTAGAGGGCTTCTTGGTAGCTCTTTCTTTCTGGAATTTTAAACTAGAGATGTAAATATTTCTACATGCAATATCAAGCAACCTAGAATTTATTTCAATGTAGTAGACTCTAAAAAAAAATCCTTAACTCTAATAAAGGGATTTCCTAAATGATTCACTTGATTTCTACTATGTTCATGCCTTTAGTTCTAATGATCATTTAAAAAAATGATTTATATCTTAGCGTATCAAAATAAATTTACTACAATCCATCCTTTATTGCTGGATAAAATACTCTAGGCTCCCATGACATATGCATGTGTTCATCAACATGGCAGATTTATGAGCTGCCCTATGGTAGTTATTGCAATGACAGAGTATTTCTGGTAGGAGTCTCTTCTGGAAGGTTTATACAAGACAGCATACAAATGTTACTTGATTTAATTGGACTCATAAATAGTCGTCATTATATCTTTTTTTGCCCCCCCCCTGCATCATTATATCTTTAAAGGATTTGGTTTATCAAGTGTCTTCAAAGTCATACTTTTCATTGGGTAGAAGAAAGTGGCAATACATAGTCTCCCTCCCAAACGATGAGCTACTTCCCTGGTTTATCACCCCAGCTTTCTATTTATGCTCTCAACAACTCTTTCTTTTCCACCTAAGTCCCACCTTGCTAGAGCAGCTTTAACAGTGAAGAGCTCATCCATTTCAGTTACCATCTCTTCCCTTCTTGTCTCACATCACATTAGATAAATGTCAGTGTTACCATTTTTAGCAATCTTACCAAAACACTAGTTCCCAGAAATTTCTCATTTAATCCTTGAGCAGCTTTCCTTCCATTTGGATCACCATTCCAATCTTGAGTTATATTTTTCAATAGATTTACTTTTCACTTGAGCCTGACTCTGTCATACTTATTGTGGTAATATATGGAGAATATTATATTGGTTTTCCTATTTCACATTAGAAAAAAAACCCCAAGAAATGGTAAACAGGGGTGACCATCTATGAACTGCACATGCTCACTTCCATCCTCTACAATCCTCACTTCCTGCTTATCTCAAAGAATAATGTCTTCCATAAAAGCAAAACCCTGCCATTACCTTGAATTCTATTCTCCTTTTTCTCGCTCTTTTAATCCTTCCAATACTCCCCTACTCTGTCTTTAATATCCATCTCTTTCACCTGGACAAGCTCCTCTTATCCAGAATAGTCACTAATTCTAATGACAAAGTGGTGCTTCATATTCATTCACCATATATGGCTGTACTTCTCTTTCCCTTAAAGTTACATTTAGCCATGTTATTTGGTTTGAGTTACCCCTGGCAAGCAGGGGCTTTGCTGACAATGGTAAGCTTTTTGTATGAAGGTGATGAAATTTTGGTGCTCTTGTGTCCCTGATACCTGGAATGAGCAGAGCAGGCCCCTGCCAACCACAGGAGAAAGGTACTGTTAGAATCTGAGTTGTTCATTCTTGCAGTCTACCTTGACATATACAAACCAACACAGTCTTCCTTCTGAAATACAGCATCCGTGGGACTGTATTTCCTTCAGTCCCAATGTATCGACAATGCATATACATTCATTAACATATCCCATAGTATACTCTGCCTTCTCCTAACCCACTTTCTTGATGGAAACTTTCCTTTATTCACCTTTTTCCTTCTCTTCAATTCCTTAGCTCTTACATGCTCTCTGACCTTATCCCTTTATCAGACCCATTCTTACTCAAGGTCCCAGTGACCAAGAGGAGTACTTTTTAGATCCAGAGAAGTAATTTATCATATTATTTGACCTTCTGTGGATTCTGTAAAGCAGTGCTGACTTCTAGAAACTTTCTTACTTCTTACCACTGTCTCTTTATGCTCATCCTTGCTTTCTTCTCAATTCTTTGCCTTCACCTGGCCATTCCTCTTCTGTCTGAAATAACCACGTTTAACCACGCTTCCAAAGTTTACATATTCTACAGAAAACATTTTTGCAACATTAAACTAAGACATTCTGATTTTCACCACCAAATTATAAGCCTGGCTCTGTTACACTGAATTGTGTAGAATCTATTTCTTTGATGATAAGGAAGAGTCATGATAGTATTCTCTGAACATTTCCAATCATGTAACATGTAGAGCCAGAGAATGGCACAATTGTCTGAGGAATCATTCCCCTTTCCTGCCAGGATGTCACATGAATACTATACTTGCACACACATTGGTTATAGAGAAACAGTTAAAGAGGCAGCTAGACAGAAAAACAGAAGAGAGAATTAATATTAACAGAGCAATAAAATTAGTGCTTGAACTTCTATGAACAATGTGGTTACTTTCACATCATCCCTGCATCCTTGACTCACATAGAAAAGTGAGTAAAGTTAGTTGTGTATAGAACAAATAAAGTTAATTCTTCATGTTCATTTAAGTTATATGGTCTCTCTCTCTCTCTCTCTCTCTCTCTCTCTCTCACACACACACACACTTTCTTTCATTATACAATCCAGATCTCAATTATTTTAATTATTTCTGACTAGAACCCTCACAATCACCTTCTACTCAATGAACTCCAAACACTGCACCTGCCTTAGTAAGTTCTTTTCTGTTTGGGCAAAGTTCACGTCTTAGGCAATAGCACACCACCACCACACACACCAGTGACATCTTGGCCTACATAATTCAGCTATTTGCTTCCTATTCCTAGTTACCAATGTAATACGTCCAGCCTCATAACCACCTTTGATTATCATGATACAGGTAAGAGGGTGATGTATAATATGACAAGCAAACATTTCTTATTCTCTCACGAAAATGCAACCAGTGCCCAGTGTTTTGAGGAAAGTGTTGTAAGGAAAGGAAACCTTTATGAAATCTGTCACGAAGGACAGAACAAAGCATAGTTTTAGAGATGCATTTGCAATAACGGAATGCAATTCATACAGGACAGACTTAGTCAGAGGCTCCCTCCCAGGAAGGAGAAAAGGGGTGGAGCTTAGTGAGGCACAGCATCCTGTTCTTCAATGAATAAGAGAAATTCAAGGTGGCACAGTATTTGTCTATGTTAAATCCAAGTGATGACACAGCTGTCTTTAATGTCAGATAATGCATAATTCATTGTGCCATAAGATTTCATAAATAAAAATATTAAAATCTTGATATTGAAGTATTGAATAATCAGTCATAAAGATAATTACCTACAATTACTGTTAAACAATGGCTATAACGCTTATCATAACATTTGGCTGACAGGCGCTACATGAAATATTGTAAGAAGTTTGAATAAAGAAATGAGCTTTTAGATATGGGGTTCAGGAAGGATGCTGCTTTTCCCAAGGTAATCTGATATGCAAGGGAAACAAAATTTATTGCCATGAAGATCTGGTTTTGAAACTCCGGGCAACCCTATCACTTACCTGAGCTCAGCAGGTTTCCTTTCTGAAGTATTCCTTAGGAGAGGGTTTGGTGAGAGTGGGGCTATGTCAGGTTGAAGCATTTCTTCCTTAGTTCTCGGACTGAGATGAAAATATACATTATCTCCCCAAATTTTGCTAATTTAGGCAGTCTAGTGGCTAGAAAGGCCATAGGCTACTAGAAAAATAATGTTATATTTTACAGTCATGCATTTATTCTAATGAAGTTATTTTTAAATTAATTATGTCGACTACTTAGTATAAATGGATTCAAGTGATCTAAATTGGTGTCTTCCTTCCTTGGGAATGTTCCTGATAGAATTCCTCCAGGCACAACATAGAAGTTTGATTTAAATACTCTAAAAGGAGAGTGTCATTTCTTTTGACTTCCAGATAAGTAGATGTAATTCTTAGGACTATGAGGTAGCTTCTTCATAGAGCAAGCTGAATAGGACAGTGTACCACAAGAATTCCAGAGCCCAAATTTCTCCTTCGAATACTTAAGACATAATAGCTACTAGGGTGAGACTCCTTGCCGCATCTCAGCAACATACCATGAACTAAAATCTACAGGAATTTCTCAGATTAAGTGAAGGAACTCTTTAGTCTTTAAAGACCACATTATACCTTCCTCTTTTCTTCCCTCCCTCCATCCCTCCTGTATCCCTATCTCTGTCCCTTTCTTCTTGCTTCTCTGTCTCCCTCCCTCTCTGCTCCCTCTTCCTCTGCTCTCTCCCTCTTTTCCTTCCTTGCTTCCTTTCTTCCTTTTTTCTATTATTCCTCCTTCCTTCCCTCCCTCCTTTAAATCCTATCTTTCTTCCCTTTATTCTTCTCCCCCTCCATCATTCTCCCTTCTTTACTTAATACCTATCTCAATATTCTACCCTTCCATCCTCCCTCCTTCCTTCCCTCCCTCCCTCCCTCCCTCCCTTTACCTCCCAAGTAATTGGGACCATAAAAATCATGCCTGGATATGATACTTTTTCTTTTCTATTCTAAAATTTCCCAGGCAAGTAGTAAAGAATGATTTTTACTTACTTTTGGTATGTAATACAGTGCTCGATTGAGCCTTCAACAGACAGTGATTTGAATGAATGAATGGATTAGACTCAAAGTAGAAACAGTGCATTCAGTGTCTTGGTTACTTTTCTATTGCTGTGATAAAACACTGTGACCAAGACAATTTATAAACAAAGCATTTAATTGGACGTATGCTTTCAGTCTGCTAGAATCCATGATGGTGGAGCAATGTCCTGGTAGCAACAGTCGAGAGTTTCCATCTGGGACTGCAAGTACAAGGCAGAGAGCAAACTGGGAATGTCAGGAGACCTCTGAGGCCTCAAAACCTATTCCAGTGACACACCTCCTCCAGCAAGGCCATACCTCCTAATTCCAGTGACACACCTCCTCCAGCAAGGTGACACCTTCTAATTCCAGTGACACAACTCCTCCAGCAAGGCCACACCTCCTAATTCACCAGGGACCTTGTATTCAAATGTTGCAGACTCATGGGGTAGGAGGCATCTTATTCAAACCATCCCATCTATATCCTAAAACCAGAAAGCAGAGAGTAAGAGAGACTCAGAAAGCTTTTCTTTTGCAAATGAATACAGAAACAGAATCCTGATGTTGGGTTAGTAGCCAAATATGATATATATATATATATATATATATATATATATATATATATACCTTTTATTTTTATTTCAGATGTAGAAAACAGTAGACAGATAAGATTCCATATAATACTGAAAGTGTTGGGAGGATTTCCCCTTATATGGCTTAGTGGTGATATTTACCCAGGATTCGTCATTCATTAGTCTTGATAATAACTAAAAACAAAAAACATTCCATGTGTGGAAAATCTACCAGGTATCTGAAAAGTCTTTTGGCTTTGCTCATTGAACTCATTGTCTTCAACATCCATTCAAAACAGCAGTCTTCATGGACCTGAAGGTAAACAAGTGGGCCAGAGACTGCTAAGACAAGAGGAAAGAGTATACCGGAAAGCAAGCACCAAGAGGCTACGGGTGGTTGTGTTTTAGAATTGTTAAGTGTTTTCCCCTATTTTCATGACCCTGCATAATGTATTTTTTCAAAGTGATATATTGCTTTAGTAATGAGAAAACGAGAAAAACAAATGCATATAATAGTCCTTCAGTAATGCTCCAATCAGGACTCCTGAATAACACTCTCCTGGAATATTTTTCTTATATATATAAGGTCTGCTCCTTGGAAAAGTTCAGGTCCTTGCAGATGGCAGGATAAATCTGCCTTCGAAGACAAGATAGGACCCACCGAACTGATTCTTCTCACACAGAGTCAGTAGCTACTATTCCCAAGGCTTTTGTACTGTGTGCCAAGATGTTTATTCTTGCTTTTTTAAGGGGAGAATTTATTTACAGATGAGATCTAAGTACCCTGTAGCAAACTGTGCAACAAAGCCATGTTGCGGTTATCAATGGATTCTTCCTCAATTTGGGCTTTCTGACCTGATGGCAGGCCACAGCTGGTCACAGCAATCAATAATAGGGAGATAGGAAGCTTGGAATCTTACTCGACCATTCAAGTAGCCGTAAAAATTTCAAAATAAGAAAATTGTATCAATGTAAGTTTATTTATGGTTATAATAAAGTTAATAGATCCTCACGGTCTTGCATTACAAAAGTTAATATTATTCATACTTTCCTCTACTGAGAACTCTCAAATGTGGGTCCTTCATGTAAATTGTGTCCATTAATGTCACCAGCATGTCAGTGGGAATAATCGTTCACGTTGGAAAATTTCCCACCTCCATTTCAGGCAATGGGCCACGGGTTCACGCGGTTGAAACAGCCTGTGCAATTGTACCGAAGTCATAACTTTTAACAAGCGTCCTTTTTATAGACAGAAGGAAACTTTAATGTATCGACATGAACCCGAACTGTGCCCTTGAAGCGTTTTAGAAAGGCATGCCTTTGAGAATTGAAATGAGGTGGAATCCATGATTCGCTACTTAATATGTAAATTATCTCCTCTCCTGTACCGCCTGTAATGACTGCCGACTGGTATTAATGAGCTGGTGGTACGGTAAGAAACAACGGTGCCCTTTCAAAGCCATAGGTGGTAGCTGCAAGCTGATTTATGATCTAAGGCTTATCTTTCTCCATTATCTGCATCAGTTGACAGGCCTCCCTTCCCCTACCTGTCTGTTGCTTCACAGCTAACAGCTAAGCTTTCCTCAACACCCACAGTACCATTTGCTTCTGTGCAAAAGCCTAATCCCAACCCAGCGATCCAGGAGTTGAACTCGGTCATTCTGCACAATAAAGATAACAGCTCCTGGCCAGGGCCCTATCTGCAAGCTTTCTAACCCAATCATGAACTGTAAACTGGGAGCTTCAGATTTTTTTTTTTCCGTTCAGCCTTAGTACTTGTGTACTTGCTCAGAAGCCGTAATAAAAACGTGAACAGAGATGCTTCAGTGGCCAAACAGAACAGCACGTGACGCTCAACAAAACTGTGATTGCCATGGTTCTTTTAACCTTAAAAGAATTACGCATTGAGGCTTCATCAAGCATTAAGCGCATGCGTACAACCAACTCCGAAGTCACGTTTCATCTCAGTATCACTTAGAAACTGCTCCAGGAAGAAGAGCAGTGTGGAATGGTGCGTCAGTCTAGGCTGGGGCTGCAGTTTAAACATGCGCATGTTGGCTCCACCTTCAGGAGGGAACTTTCTAAAAGCTAACCTTGTGCTTAGGCTCGCTGTACCGCATGCTCTGTTCACGCCCTGGGTCCAGCTTTGCTTTGGTTACCTGCATCGGGATTAAATCAAAGTACAGGGTCCAGCTCCAGACCACAGAAGCGCAGCCAGTCTGTCATTTCTTTTAGCAGTGTCCTTGCTCAGTGGTGGGAGATGAAGCCTGTCAAGCCACGGGTTTGGTGTGGGGGTCAGTCCTACCTCCCCTCCCCTGTTCTCCTTTGTATTCTAGAACCATCTCCTATCTGGGATGACTTTACAAACTGGTTCTGTGAGGCCACAGGTAAATAAGCCTGGAACGAAATCTTCCAGCATGGAACCAAAATGCTTCATGATCAGCGTGTGTTTTAGGCAAATAATATTGTTCCATTATCTATGTGCCCCTCAAGAGCCGCCCGTGATCAGCTTGAAAACACACCGCGCTTTCTGACGGTTGAGACCATCCTGCTTTTCTTCTTACATTTAGAATAATGGAAGCGAAGGCAGCCTCCTCATAGTACAACAAGACTAACTTGGGAATTGTTGCCTCCTGTCCCAAGGCAGGCTACTCCAGAACTGTGCCTGCAATTTCACATTGCCTAACTGAGTGTCACACGCTTCGTATTACAGGCCTGGAGGTAGAGAAGGGACCTAACTTTCATGAGTTTCCTTGGTCACTGGGCTGACTTTGTTTTGTCAGCTAAGAACTGAGTAGAAATTAGGATGTAGCAAAGGCGCTTGGGCAACAGAGATAGTCACACACACACACACACACACACACACACACACACACACACACACACACACACACACACAGAGAGAGAGAGAGAGAGAGAGAGAGAGAGAGAGAGAGAGAGAGAGAGAGAGAGTTTGGGTTATCCCATTCATGTGTGTGAGTTATTTGGGATAGATATAGGTATCTCTATTATAGACTGAGGTTTTTTGTTTAAGCATCGGATGTTTTTATTTCCCCTCACACATTCATAATCCAAGTCCCAGCTTTCTCGTCGTTAAAGGGGATCTGATCCAGCTACCTAACAACAGACTTCCTTCTATCTGGGCTGACGATCTGTATTTTGTGGTAAATCTTGTCCTCGATCTTATTATAGATAAATCTATCTTAGATAAGTATTGCTTTAACGGACCTTTTGAACTCTGTGGGTTTTGCGTACATTGAAGCAATTTGCTACCCAAATATTCTTTTGAATTCTTATCAGTTTCATTTTTCCATCTCTTCCTCTCGCCTCGATCGTTCTAGAAGTTCTATAGCAGGAATAAGATAAATGCGTGTCAGGTTACGAGACGGAGATTGTCCAACATAGTGGAGTCTGTAAAAATAGCCGGGTAGGGACCAAGGGCAGAATTCTATATTTCAGAGATGAGTAAAGCCAAGACACTAAGCTGTTTACTTATTTTTTCAAAGTGAAGCTATTCAAAGCTTCATATTACTTACTGTTTTGGGATATTATTTATTTTGACACATTTCTATTAGGAAATCAAATTAATATTGAGATAAAAGATCCACATTCGAAGTTTAGCAGTTGTTTTAATTTTTTTATATTGCCTGGACTGTGGGACTTTGGATCATTTATCCTTCCACCTCCCCTTGAGTGTGAATGGTAAAATCATCCATCAGACCTAGAGTTTATAAAAGTTAGGGGTGTCTGTGGAAACTGAGGTAGGGAGAAACAGACCGCTCACACGATAGCTACTGAATGGTACGAGCTGAAACCTCAGGCTGGCTTTGCTGCTTGCTTGCAAGCCCTCCTCTGTACGGTCTCTAACTGCTATACATTTAAATATGCATAATTATACACGTTTTGAGAACACACAGAGGCTCTGAAAAATGTAGCGACTGCACTCTTATTTACATGAGACTAAATCTTGTTGGCCTGGGATAGGTGGCAGGAAACATTTCTGTTTTCAAATTAATGTGTTTATTTATTTACTTTACATCCTGGTCGCAGCCTCCTACCCCAGACTGTTTTTTTTTTTTAAACAATAGTTCTAATTAATGCTGAGGGTCATTGTCTGTGGACAGTGTTTGAGCGATAGTAGTTTATACACAAGTGAGGAAATGTACTGAAGCTTAAAGAGCAAAGGCCAGGAGTTGAACAGTTTGAGCTGCATTCTCTCCTTGTTGGTTGTGCGCTAGGTGTTTAAACTAGGCTTTCTAACTCCTATATAGAATATACCTTACTAGGAGGTATGGGCTTTGATTATCATCAAGCTTCTTAAAGCATTTACAATGCTAAAGGAATGGTGGGTGCATAGTAATTTCTCACTTTATGTTGCCTTTTATTAGTGCAGGACAAGTAACCCATCGTTAATTCAAGCATGTATGCAAACGCCGCAAAACCGATCAGAAATATTGTCTCCCTTGATCTGCAAAGAAAACCCAATGACCTATCCTGTATTCCTAACACCTGTTGGTTTCCCTTTTTATTTTAACTTTAAAATCATTACTCCAAAGTCTACAGCAGTAGTTCCTGGGCTCCCAGCTTCCCCTCTCCGTTCGAAAGAACAGTAATCTATTTTTCTGTCGTCTGTATTTCCCACTGAGTAGACCTGATTATGGAGCATTAAATTGGGTCAGTTGAGGGAAGAAAAAAGAAGTGTGGGAGAAGATAAAAGGCTTTTACTGAAATCTGAGATTAAATTCTCACCGGTTTGTGGAAGTGTCACCCAGCCCCTTTGTTCTGCATGTTTTCTTTAGCGCTAGTGCGGCTACGTGACATAAAGGTGAATTATTTAAGTGACGCTATTTTTCCACTCTTGGAATAGTCATCATCCCTTCTTGTCTTTCCGGTGATGACAGGCAAGCACTTTGGAGAAATAGTCAAAAGCCTTTGTAGTAGAAAAGAACTGAAAATGAACCAATATCTCTTGTTAAAAGAAATACTGACTGAATCGCATGGAGGAGAGTGTGGCGTTCACCTCCAGCTGTTCTGTTACTTGATTTATTAACTAGAAAAATGAACGTTTTAATATATCCAGAAACTCAGTGCCTCAGTATGGTGCAGTTCTGCACTGCGGCCCCATCTCGCAGTGCAGGAGTGTCTCTTGTGTCCTTGATTACACACATGTGCTCCTCTGAGATGAGGGAGAACATGAACTTGAAAGGGCAGTGGGAAGGGGAGATTGTCTTCTTGTCAGCCCAGTCTGAAGCTGCGAAAGACATACGTGATTTCTGCCCCACCATGGCTGCTCTCTAGTTTGACCCCTAACAACACTCTAGTTATGGGTTCTCTACCCTTTGTTGGAGGCAACCTCACTTTCTACCTTGTTGGAGACAGTGTCTTTGTCACCTCTATATATGCCAACATAACTGGCCACCCCTGTCTCTGTCTCACGTCTCACTGTAGAAGTATTTGGATTACAGAGGTTTGTTGTGGGCATATAACCTTTCACATAAGCTCTTTACCCACTGACCCACCTCCGTAGCCATACCTTTCAATGTTAAAAGAAATTTAGAATGAGAATTTATCAGTTATATCTCAATAATAAAAGTTAATCCTTATATATATCAACCAAAAAAATCAAATGGTTTTGAAATTTGCTGATCATATATATGCATATATGCATATCTGCATACATGTATACATGTATACATGTATACATGTATATATGTATATATGTATATATGTATATAGTATATATATATGTATATATGTATATATGTATATATGTATATATGTATATATGTATATATGTATATATGATGTATATGTATATATGATGTATATATGTATATATGGTGTATATATCTATATATCTATATATCTATATCTATATCATATGCTTTGTTGGGGATATTTTTTTAAGTGCTCTTGTTATTAATTCCCATTATATTTTCTCTCATCTCGTATGCTCTTTACTCCATTGACTGTATATCCTTCACGGTACAAAACCCTTTTTAGTTTTATGAAGTCTCATTGGTCAACTGTTGGTTTAACTTCCTGATCTACCCACCTATTTCGAGAGTCTTCTCTTATGCCTTTATGCTGTGATTTTCCCTCTGCTTTCTCCTAGCAGTTACAGGTATTATATTGAAGATTTTGGTCCATTTGGATCCATGTTTGTACAAGGTTAGGGTAAATGGAAGATTAAAAAGAACATGTACAGTCATATATGCTAATACATGCTAATATGTCAAAGCAAATAGAAAATTTCGGCCAAGTCTAACATTAGAACTTTAAAAATTCTGTATTCCTTTTATTTTTTTCTCTTTATTCATGTACATATAATGGACCAATACACAAAATGAAATATGGCAAAATCAGTGACAAAGAACCAATAGTTTTCTTTTTTACCATTTTAGTTCTGTTGTGTTCTTAGCAAACGAGTAGATCATTTCCACTAAACCAATTTGCACAAATAGGAGAATGTATATTGATTTCCCCAGGACCTTGTACTGCCTGCTTTCAAGTAGGTCCCTTTGCTTCCTCTGCAGACTGCTTAACTTTGCATGTGCCCTTCCTGGACCCCACGCTAATTGTACTATGGGACAGAGCCCTGTCAACATGTGTCAAAGAAATTCAGAAAATTATTAGGATATGCTTTAAAAACCTTTATTTCGTTATAGTGGAAAAACCTAAACAAATGGATAGATTCTTAGATATACAACTCACCTAAATTAAGGCAGTATGAAATTAGTAATTAAACAATCATGGAACGAGAAAGAGGTTGAAACAGCAACATAAAAATGTCTGCTACCTGAAAAGTCCCCATCCAGGTAGGCACAGCCAAATTCCACCAGATATTCAAACCAGAACTGCAAATAAGTATTCCTCAAATTATTTCACAATATAGAAATGGAACACTTCCAAACTTACACATACATATGCAAACGTGCATGCACACACACACACACACACACACACCATTCTTCTCTCCCACAATACATTCTAAGCACAGTTCCTCCACTCCCCCTAACTCCCCACCCAAGTCCCAGATACACTCCTTCTCTGTCAGAAAAGAGTAGAGCTACAAAGACAATAACAAATAAGAAAAGCAAGCACAATATGACAAGACAAAAAGCCTCACACAGAAGCTGGGACAATCTGTGGGAGGAAAACAGTCCTGAGAGCTAGAAAATGAGTCAGAGAGACACCTACTCTCACAGTTATGTACATATCCTACAAAACCACCAGGCTCATAGCCACAACATATATGCAAAGGACCTGGTGCAGACCCATGAAGGTTCTGTGCTTGGTGCTTCAGTCTCTGAGCCAATATGAGTCCTAACGTAGTTGGTTCAGTGGACCATGTTCTCCTGGTGTCTTCCATTCCCTCTGACTCCTACAATATTTCTGCTCCCTATTTTCTAGTCTTAAAGTGAAGAGACCCAATGGAGAGCTCTAATTAAAACTCTCTCTCCACATACTGGCTGACTGTGGGCCTGTATCTACTCCCACCTGCTTCTGGAAAAAGCCTCTCTGATCACTATTGGACAAAGCACCTAATTTAGGTCTCTTGGCTACCTAGTCTTTGGTTCCTGGCCATGTAAGCACTGTCAGGCATTGGTTTCCTCTCATGAAATGGGCTTCATGTTAAATCAGATATTGGTTGGCTACTCTCATAGGGTGCCCCACTTCTTACAGGGTAGACAGATTGTTGGTCAAAAGTTTTGTGGCTATTTTGGTGTCCATGTTTCTTTTCTCATTGCCTACAGAGTACCTTCTTGTACCAAAAGATTTGAACCTAGGACTGAATGTTCTATACAAGCATCAGCTCAATATCTCCATGTTCAATGAGCTGTGTAGATGCTATCCTTAGCTATGGGGCCCCACTGACAGATTGCAGAGTAACCCTCTGTTCTAGAATCTTCCTGTGTTGTTTGGGGGATCTTGGCAAGACCTCCTCTTGGCCAACAACACAACCAAAGACAACACAGACCCACCACTAGAATCTTTGCCTGGCTACAAGAGATGTCCAGTTGAAACTTCATCTTCTCTACTAATAGGAGCCTCACTCGATCACCCTCATAATTCCAGGAAGCTTCCACTGCAGCAGGTTTCCACACTGCCCCACCAAATGCCCCCAATTCCAGCCATCTCTCCTGCACCTGGCTTCTGTCCATCTAACTTCCCACAACCTAATATCTCTCTCTCTCTGATCTCCACTATACCTATATCAGTCCACCTGGAAATCTATTCCATACCTTCCAGGAGGAGAACCATGCCTTCTTTATCTAACTTTCTTTATTCATAAATTGTGTTTGGCTAATATTTACTGATCAGCTAATATCCACTTTTTAAGTGGAGCAAATAGCATATTTGTATTTCTGGGGCCATTTTAACACACTCAGGATAATTTTTTTCTAGTTCCATCTACTCATCTGCAAATTTCATGGTATCATTTTTCTTTTAACAGCTCAATAATACTCAATTGTGTGGATGTACTACATTCTCTTTATCTATTCTTTTGTTGAGGGACATATAGGTTATTTCTAATTTCTTGCCATTGTGAATAGAGCAGCAGTGAACATGGTTGTGTCTCTATGGTTGGATGCAGTATCCTTTGGGTATATGCCCAAGAGTGGTATAGTTTGATCTTGAGTAAGATTGATTCTCAACTTTCTGAGGAACTGACATATTAATTTCCAAAGTGGCTGTACATGTATGCATTCCCACTAACAATACAGGACTGTGAGAACTTTGGTTTCTTTAAAAACACAAAAATGTCATGGAATTTGTTTTTGTTTTAATCCCAGATGTGGGATATGAACTGACTCAGATTGTCCACAGCAGCTAACTATGATTTGGTTCACGTTCTGGCAGAGGCATGATTTTGTCATCTAAAGGTAGTTCACATTTGGAATAGTGGGGACTTTTCACAGGATATATAAATGCTGGAGTCCTGAGAGGCTGCTGCCGCCCTTGCCCTTGCTGCTGCTAGCTCCTCCTGTTGCTGTTGCTGTTGCTGTTGCTGTTGCTGTTGCTGTTGCTGCTGGCTGCTGGTTGCTGACTGCTGACTGCTGGCTGCTGGCTTCTGGCTGGCTGCTGCTCCATGCTGTTTCTTAAGTAGAAGAAATGGGATTTGCATCAAGAAACTTAATGACCCTAACCAGCAGAAAGTAGTCCAAGGCTACATATGCCACTTGTCTCTAGGGAATTGAAAGTGTGAAGAAGGGTGGTAGGGAATAAAGAAGCCAACACCTGTTTACAAAGGACTGTTCCCCTTGGCCCACATCCTTGCTAGCATGAATTGTCCCATGTGTTATCAGTCTTAGCCATTTCACAGGTGAAAGATGGAATCTTAGAATAGTGTTTCCCTGATGGCTAAGCTTGCTAATTATTTCTTTAAGGGCTTCTCAGCCATTTGAGATTTTGCTGTAGATAATCCCCTGTTTAAATCTGTATGCCATTTGTAATTGGACTGAATTTTTTTAAACCTTTAGATTCTTGAGTTCTTTATATATCTTGCATGTTAGTCCTTTATTGTATGTGGAGTAGCTAAAAAACTTTTTCCATTCTGTAGGTTGCCATTTTGTGTAACTGATGTGTCTTTTACCACACAGAATCTTTTCAGTTTCAAGAGATCACATTTTTAAATTGTTGATCTTAGTGTGTGTGTGTGTTGGTGTCTTTTCAGAAAGTTATCTCCTGGGCCAGTACATTCAAGGCTATACCCCACTTTTATTCTATCATGTTCAGTGTATGTGTTTTTATGTTGAGATGTTTGATCACCTTGTATTTGAGTTTTGTATGGGGTGGTAAGAATTATTCTACATGCAGGCATACAGTTTGAAGAGAAGCATTTGTTGAAGAAGCTGTCATTTTTCCCCCTAGTATGTATTTTTGGCTTCTTTATAGAAAATCAGGTGTCCACAGATGTGGGGATTCATGTCTGGGTCTTCAGACATGATGGAAAGAAATCAAAACAATTCCACTAAAATTAGGAATAAGACAAGTTTGTACCCTCTCCCTGTTCCATCAATCAATCTGTTTGCCTTTTCGCAATATCATGCCATTTTTATTATGTTAGCTTTGTGATGCAATTTAAAATCAGAGATTGTGAAACCTCCAGCAATTCTTTTATTGTTAAAGAATGTTTAGCTATTCTTGTTTTGTTGTTGTTGTTGTTGATTTTTTTGTATAAAGTTAAGAATAATCATTTCAAGGTCTGTCAATAATTGTGTTGGAATTCTCATGGGAATTGCACTGATTCTGTAGATTGCTTTTGGTAGGGTGACCATTTTACCATGTCAATCTTACTGACCCATGAACATGGGAATTATTTAAATCTCCTGATAGTGTTTTTCAATTTTTTTCTTCAAAGATTTGAAAGGCTTATCATACAAGTCGCTTGCTTGGTTAGAGTTACTCAAAAATATTTTATATTATTTGAGACTATTATGAAAGATGTTGTCTCCCCGATTTCTTTCTTAGCCTGTCATTTGTTTATAGGAGGGCTACTGATTTTTGTGAGTTAATCTTGTATACAACCACTTTCTTGAAAGTGTTTATCAGCCTTAGGAACTGTAATGGATATTTTAGGGTCATTTACGTATACTATTATGTCATTTGCAAATAAGGATACGTTGACTTCTTCCACTTCAATTCTATCCCCTTGATTTCCTTCAGTTGTCTTCTTTCTCTAGCTAAAACTTCAAATACGACATTGATATAGGTATATAGGGAGAGGGTACAACCTTGTCCTGTTCCTAATTTTAGTGGAATCGCTTTGGTTTCTCTCCATTTAATTTGAACTTGGCTATAGGCTTGCTGTAAGTTGTCTTCGCTATGTTTATGTATGCCCTTGTATTCCTAATTTCTTTCTATGAACATGGTGTTAATGCAGTACTAAAGTCAGATGAACACACAGCAGAAAACAGAGATGTATCACAGATGTCCTCCTCATCCCCTGGCTCTTGCAATCTTTCTGCTCTCTCTTGCTCAGTGCTCCCCGAATCTTAGGGGGAGGAGGTGTGTGAGTAACAAAGTTGTCACTTTTTGAACTGAGCACTCCACCGTCACTTATTATGTGCACAAACACATATACATATACACATATATGTATACATATATACATACACATCTATACATTTGCACAATACAGGAATATACAAATACACATATGTACATATATGCACATATATTTGCATACATATGACATTGAAAAGGAATATTTGGGGAAAGAGAGACGACCAATGGAGGGGAGGAAAACGAGCACAGTGGTTAATGGGAATAAAGACATTAATGGACATTACATAAAAACATATATAGCTGCATAAAAAAAGCCATGTGTCATGATTATGTACTAGTAAAACATTTATTTTATTTATTTATTTTTAAATTTCATTTTTAATTTTACACTTTAAATGTTATCCCATTTCTCGGTTTCCCCTCCCAAAACCTGCTATATGCCCCCCCGCCACACACACTTCTATGAGGACGCTCCCTCACCCACCCAACCACTCGCTCCCACCTCCCCATCCTGACATTCCCCTACACTGGGACATCGAGCCTTGGCAGGACCAAGGGCGTCTCCTCCCATTGATGCCCAACAAGGCCATCCTCTGCTACACATGCAGATGGGGCCATAGGTCCATCCCTGTGTCCTCTTGGGATGGTGGTTTAGTCCCCAGGAGCTCTGAGGGGTTTGATTGGTTGATACTGTGTTCTTCTTATGGAGTTGCAAACCCTTTCAGGTACTTTAATCCTTTCTCTAACTCCTCCATTGGAGACCCTGTTCTCAGCTCAGTGGTTGGCTGCAAGCATCTGCCTGTGTATTTGTAAGGCTCTGCCAGAGCCTCTCAGCAGACAGCTATATCAGGCTCCTGTCAGCATGCACTTCTTGGCATACACAATATTGTCTGGGTTTGGTGACTGTGTATGGGATGCATACCCCTGTGGGGTAGTCTCTGAATGGACTTTCAGTCTATGCTCCATGCTTTGTCTCTGTTTTCCTCCTGTGAGCATTTTGTGTCCCCTTTTAAGAAGATCTGAAGTATCCCCACTTTGGTGTTCCTTCCTCTTGAGCTTCATGACCTTGGGTATTCCAAGCATTTGGGCTAATATTCGGTTATCAGTGATACATACCATGCATGTTCTTTTGTGATCGGGCTACCTCACTCAAAATGATATTTTCAAGTTCCATCCATTTGCCTAAGACTTTCATGAAGTCATTGTTTTTAATAACTGAGTAATATTCCATTGTGTAAATGTACCATATCTTCTGTATCCATTCCTCTGTTGAAGGGCATCTGGGTTCTTTCCAGCTTCTGGCTATTATAAATAAGGCTGCTATGAACATAGTGGAGCATGTGTCCTTGATATATGTTGGAGCATCTTTTGGATATATGCCCAGGAGTGGTATAGCTGTGTCCTCAGGTAGTACTATGTCCAATTTTCTGAGGAATCTCCAGACTGATTTCCAGAGTGGTTGTACCAGTTTGCAATCCCATCAAAAAATGGAGGAGTGTTCCTCTTTCTACACATCCTTACCAGTATCTGCTGTCACCTGAGTTTTTGATATTAGCCATTCTGACTGGTGTTTGATGTTTTGATTTGCATTTTCCTGATGACTAAAGATGTTGAACATTTCCTTAGTTGTCTGTCTGCCATTTGATATTCCTCAGTTGAGAATTCTTTGTTTAGCTCTGTAGCCTACTTTTAAAAAGGGTTATTTAAGTCTCTAGAGTATAACTTGAGTATATATTGGATATTATCCCTCTATTAGATGGATTGGTAAAGATTTTCCCCCCAATCTGTTGGTTGCCATTTTGTCCTAATGACAATGTCCTTTGCCTTACAAAAGCTTTGCAATTTTATGAGTTCCCATTTGTCGATTCTTGATCTTAGAGCATAAGCCTTTGGTGTTCTGTTCAGGAAATTTTCCCCTGTGCCAATGTGTTGGAGACTCTTGCTCAGTTCCTCTTCTGTAGTTTGAGTGTATCTGGTTTCATGTGGAGGTCCTTGTTCCACTTGGACTTGATCTTTGTACTAGGTAATAGGAATGGATCGATTTGTATTCTTCTACTCCCGACCTCCAGTTGAACCAACATCATTTGTTGAAAATGCTGTCTTGTTTCCACTGTATGGTTTTAGCTCCTTTTGTCAAAGATCAAGTGACCATAGGTGTGTTGGTTCATTTCTGGGTCTTCAATTCTATTCCATTGATCTACCTGCCTGTCTCTGTACCAATACCATGCAGGTTTTATGACTATTGCTCTATAATACTGCTTGAGTTCAGGGATAGTGATTCCCCCAGAAGTTCATTTATTGTTGAGGATAGTTTTGGCTAGCTTGATTTTTTTTTTGTTGTTGTTGTTCCCAATGAATTTGCAAGTTGCTCTCTCTCATTCTGTGAATAATTGACTTGGCAATTTGATGGGGGTTGCATTGAATCTATAGATTGCTTTTGGCAAGATGATCATTTTTACTATATTAATCCTGCCTATCCATGAGAATGTGAGATCTTTTCATCTTTTGAGATCGTCTTCATTTTTTTTCTTCTGAGATTTGAAGTTCTTGTCATACGGAACTTTCACTTGCTTGGTTTGAGCCACCCCAAGGTATTTTTTTTTTTTATTATTTGTGACTATTGTGAAGGGTGGCATCTCCCTATCTTTTTTTCAGCCTCTTTATCCTATGAGTAGAGGAAGGCTACTGATTTGCTTGTGTTAATTTTATATCCACCCACTTGGCTAAAGTTGTCTATCAGCTGTAGGAGTTGTCTGGTGTGTCACTTAAGTATACTATCATATTATCTGCAAATAGTGATATTTTGACTTCTTGTTTTCCAATTTGTATTGCTCTGACCTCTTTTTGTTGTTTAATTGCTCTGACTAGGACTTCAAGTACTATATTGCATAGGTAGGTATAGAGTGGGCAGTCTTGTCTCTTGTCTCTTGTATTTTGTTGGTAATGCTTGTGTCTATGACTGCTGATCTCTTTCCTAAGTTTTCCATCTCCAGGGTTGTCTCCCTTTGTGATTTCTTTATTGTTTCTATTTCCATTTTTAGATTCTGGATGGTTTTGTTCAATTCCTTCACCTGTTTGGTTGTGTTGTCCTGTAATTCTTTAAGGAATTCTTTTGTGTTTCCTGTTTAAGGGCTTCTATCTGTTTACCTGTGTTGTCCTGTATTTCTTTCAGGGAGTTATTTATGTCCTTCTTAAAGTAGTCTAACATCATCATGAGATGTGATTTTAAATCAGAATCTTGCTTTTCCGGTATGTTGGGCTATCCTGGACTTGCTGTGGTGGGAAAACTGGTTTCTAAAGATGCCAAGGGGCCTTGGGTTTTGTTGCTTATGTTCTTGCGCTTGCTTCTCACCATCTGGTTATCTTTAGTGTTAGCTGGTCTTGCTGTCTTTGAAAGTGGCTTGACCCTCCTGTAAGTCTGTGTTTCAGCACTCCTGAGAGACCAGTTCTTTCCTGGTAGGATCTGGGCAAGGGGGTTTGTGACTCAGAGTCAGCTCTGGGCATAGACAGAAACCAGAAGGATCTTGTCCCAGAGTGCTTCTCAGCTCCCGAGTCCCTGTAATACATTTCTTAAAGTCTATATATCAGTTTTTTTTTTTTTTGGAGAAAGGTCTATTAAAATTTTTGTCCAATTTCAGAAAACAGGTTACTTGGGTTTTTGTTGTTGTTGAGAAGTATAAGGTCTTTGTGTGTTCTAGATATTGAACCCTCATTAGATATACGACTTACAAACATTTCCTCTCATTCTATATGCCATCTTCTCAATTGTTACTTTGGTTGTGTAGAACTTTTTATGTTCGATGGAATCAATTTATCTAATTTTCTGTCTTTTCAGTTTCATATAAAAACATGTTGCCAAATATATTCCCATGAAGGTTTTGCATGCTACTTTTTATAAAATTTAAAGTATTGGGTCTCATGTTTATTTTATAATTGAATTAATTCAATGAAATAGTCCAAGCTGATTATGTACATGGATATTCAATATTCCCAACACCATGTATTGAAGATTAAAAAGGCCGGGTTTTGTTTTCTTTTTGTTTTGCTTGTTTGGTTGGTTTTTGTTCTTAGCCTTTCAGTGTCACCTTTGAGCATTTGCTGAGGACTGTTCAGCTCTATTCAGGTAGGCTAATTTTCTGACATTTTTCTGTCATGTTGTCTATATTTCTGTCTATACCATACTATATGACCTTGATCATTGTAGGGGCTATGGGCTGTGTATTTTTATCTTGCCATGGTCATGCATTGAAGCCCTTATCTCTAGTGTGATTGTTAGAGACAGGATCTGTGTGGAGGTTATAACAGCTGAATGAGCTATCAAAGATGGCACTCTAAAGTAGACATAGGTGACACTCCTGTAAGAAGAATGTTTTGTTTTCCAAATAGGAACATTGAAAAAAATTGTTGAAACCCCAGGGAAGGATGTGACTGGCTGCAGGTCAGGCAAAGGGTTTTGACCAAGACATGAGTGTCTGGCACCTTGACCTTAGGTGTCTCAGACTCTGGAACTGTAAGCAAGTCAGTGCCTATCACTTGATATGACTATCTTTTGTGGTATTTTGTCTTATCAGTTCAATCTGTTTAGGACCATGGCTAGAAGCCAGGGAAAGTGTGGCCTGCAGCTTTATTTATTTATCTGTCTTAAAATTTCTATGCAACTCAGAGTCCTTTGTGATTCTAGGAGAACCTTAGTATAATTCTCATATTTCTACCCAAACCATGTCATTGATACTTTGGTAGAAGTGGCACCGACTCTGTAGCTTTTTCCATATGCTGAGCATTTCAACAGTATTCAGTCTTCCCGTCTATGAACCTAGGATACTTTC
The DNA here is from genome assembly GCF_011064425.1 of Rattus rattus. NCBI lineage: Eukaryota > Metazoa > Chordata > Mammalia > Rodentia > Muridae > Rattus > Rattus rattus. The sequence continues at coordinate 45,405,108 of NC_046171.1, forward strand.
CCATTCATTAATGTCCACTTCAGCTTATTTTAGCAATATTTTGTAGTTTTAAAGGTATAATCCTGTTACATTTAAGTTAAATATTCAGATTCCTTTCTTTTTGATGTTAATGTAAGTGGGATTTTTTTTATGATTCATTTTGAAGCTATTTTATTGTTAACTTTTAAAATGCAATTGTTTCGTTTGCTAATGCTATGTCTTACGACATTGATGCTTTTATTGGTTAGCTATTATAATGTGTATATGAGGCCTTGAGGTTCCTCTATGCATGAGACCATGCTATTTGTGAACAGAGAACATTTTGATTTTATCTCTTTCAGTATAAATATGATCTTTCTTTTTCTTGCTAAGTTTCTCATCTAGAATATTCAGCACAATGTTGACTTAAAATCCAGTCAGGGGCATCTTCGCATTGTTTATGATCTTAGGACCTCAGGTCATTATCATACTTCCTTTCCTTCCTTCTTGTGTGTGTGTGTGTGTGTGTGTGTGTGTGTGTGTGTGTGTGTGTGTGTGTTTACTAGCAACAAAGCTACAGCAGGCTATAGCCTTTGAAGCTGGAAAAAGAGTCCTTGAATAAAGTCAAGGAGAGGATTTTACCTGAGATTTTTCAGAATGTGACAAGACCTTGGCCAAAATCTTGATAGAAGTGTAGGGAGACCGTGATGAACTTCTAACTCACAGAACTCTGTGAGGATAATTTGTATTGTCACCAACGTTTGGGGCAAGTTGTTGTATAAGTTAAGGAAATGAATACGTTTTTGCCCGTCTTCATATCGGCAGTTTTTCTTCAAATGAGCAGACTAGGGTAAAGGAGAATCCCATGTCACAATTCTCTACACTTTTCAAAATTCCATGTATACCCATCTACGCATTACCTACTCAGCTGAGGAGTACTTAATCCCACCTCATATGACGTTCCAGTAAGGGCCAGGCTAATGAGGTGAGACATTTATTCTTTATCAGACTCCGAAAAGAATGAGATTTCACTATAGTTAGTGGCTTGCCCAAAATAACACGAATAACCTTTCCATTCAAACTCAAGGCTGTTTCCAATAAGATGCTTAGAAGAACAGATGATTAATTTAGTTGGATATCAGTTTTGCTGTACTTCAGAATTCCATTCCATTTTGTAACATAACTCTGGATAAGCTGCTTTGCTTTTAATGTCTATATCTCCTGCAAAATAAAAAAAAACATGAATAAGTAAGTGATGGAAGGAGTGAGACATGAGCAATGCTCTCTGACATGTCTTGGGAAATGCTTATAAACAAACGCTATGACTGAACCCATTATTGTAGAGACAGGGTATTCGGGACTGTAGGTGCCTTCCTTTTAATGAGCATGATATTTAGTAAATAACCATTACTAGGTAGTGGTGTCAGAGCTATTGAGTACATGGAATAGTTAATAGTGGCAGACGGGCTCTGGTTATAGGGAATGCTGACCTCAAGTATTGTATGCTCATTATCTCGTTTACTGAGAAGTTATTCTGCCTTGCTACAATTCCACAGATGTTTCACAGATGTCATTAAGGATATATTTCTATTGCTTGTTATTAAGCTAACTTCTGTGCACTATGGCATTTTACCATAGCATATTAATGAGAACATTATAGAATTGTAAATAAATATGTTTGTGGCAATCAAGATGAAGAGCATATCTATAAAAATGGTTATAAAATTCTAATTAACATTTTAACAACAAAAAGCATGCTGCTTGGATACCACATGTCTGAGTTAGTAGATAAAATGAAGAATTCCCAAGCGGGTTGAAGAGTGAATGAAACTCTGTCATCAATATTTAATGGGATGTGCCAGATTTTAGCACCATTTGAAAGGCAGGAAAGAGGGGTTACCATAGAAATCACCTTGACAGGAAACTTCATAAGATGCAACACGAACTATCCTTCAGACAGTCTTGTAGGGGTTAGTGAGATGTCCAACTACTGTTTTCGTGTAATCTCTTGACAGTGGAGGAAAAACGATAATGCATTTATGTAGGAGTAGCCATGTTTGGCTAATATATCTGAAAATTACAAGAATGGCATAGAAGTTCTAAAGGCAAGTATAGTCTTATTGCTTTATATCATAATTACTCTTTGATAATGCCATGAATGCTAATATTATTTATAGGTTTAACAAAGCATCCATCGCAGCCTTGCTATGCGAAGGCATGGCAACCTCAGTAATGCTCTTACTATTTAAATTTAATGTGCTATTTTGCATTTTAGTGACAATGTTCTTTTGTGTCTTGGCTTTGGCATATTTAAACACTGTATTTCAGTGACCTGAACTTGCACAAACTAAAATAGTTGCATCCCCAGACACATTTTTTTAACCATTTTATTATTATTATTACAAAAAGGAGAAATTTTAATCCTTGAAAAAAATCACTCATACATAGTCATCTTTATTCCACAGCAAGAACACAATCATTAAGCTGCAAGGAGATCACACTTATTACATGGCCTCTTTCAATAAAAGGAGGTGATGGTGCAGATTCCCTTGTCCATTAAAACAGGGAGAATTGCAACATGGGTTTCAAAGGATTTTGAAAAATCATTATCTGTCAAACTAAGGAGAAAAAAGGAAACAGTTGTAGGCATGTTAATGTTAAAAAACATACAATTATCTGAGAAAGTAATAAAAAGCCTGGCACAATTTTTATTACTTAAAGTGATTTGACAGTGTTTAAATTGCATAAAGCATGTTTTAATCAGACAAATATAAACTCAGGGGAAGTCCTCAACTTTCACTTTGTGATCAGTTAGTAGGGAAGGAGGAAAAGAAAATGGGGAATAAAGGAGAGAAAGGAGAAGCAAACCCCAAGAGAAAGGAGCAAATACAGGAAGATTTGTCTAGGGAGAAACGGGACGTGGGAGGATTGCAAATGAAGGACAAGAATACCCATCCCCTTAAACTACTTTCTGGACTTAAAATAAGATGGCTTCACCCTCCAGAGATTAAAACAAAAACTAAGACAACAAACAAACTAACACCCAAGAAGAGATCGAAAGAAGCAGTCCTGTCCCTTTTCGTACCAGCGCACTTTGCTTGCGTGTCATGCCCCCGCACAAGCCTTGGTTTTTATAGTTACGACTGTGCCTCCAGCCCCTTTCAGTGTGCCAGGGACTCCCACCTCACTGTGTTAATGTTTGCAATTTAAAGCTTCTAAGCACAAAGACTTGAGATTCCCAGGAAAGAACCATAAAGCTGACTAACCTGCAGACACAGAGGAGTTTTAGTAAACCCCTCCCTGAAACCCATAACGAACAGCCAGAAGAACTGAGGGCCTGGAGATCCGAAGAAGACACAGAGAGCATGTCTTATATGTTTTAATAAATATGGAGGGAGGTTTGAATCCACCGCAGACAACGAACATTGTTTCAGGGTTCATGCAAGTTATTTTCCAAAATTGCCCTTGTGCAGGAATATAGTGGGAATAGGTGAGGAATTAGTAAAATCGAAATATTCTCCTCCTCCCCATTATGCAGGATGCTTGCTTTGAGGAGAAGCTGACAAATAACTTGTGTTGTCAGTAGAAAATTCATTATACATCAAGAGGTATTGATAACTCATTAATTTCAATAATTATATACAAAGCCTCAGGGGATGAGATTCAGACAGCGCTCAAAGGACAGCAGTGGTTTAGACTTCCATATTATGACATCACTTGGTAGGGAAGAAGGAAAAGAAAATTGGAAATAAAAGAAGAAAAGGAGAAGTGAACATCAAGAGAAACGAACAAATACAGGAAGATTTGTCTAGGGAGAAATGGGAGTATTTAAATACAATTCAGTTACTAAATTTAAAAAAAAAGCATAAGAACAACAAAGAGAATTAGGAACTGAGAGGTAAGAATGCTAGAGAAGTTGGAAATTAATTGTGGGAAAATCGCCTCCAAAGAAATATCGCTAACGAAGTTGATGCTAATTGAGAAAGAATAATGACACAGTCAAACGTGTTCTCAATATAATTGAAGGGTAAGCGACATAGGCTCAAGTAAACATGTCATTTGTAGAATGAGAGATAGCTTTAAACTCAAATATAAGATATTACTGGATGTCCAAAAACCAAAAGAACTTTCAATAATCATTATTTCCATAAAATTTTTAACTCAGAAGAAATGTAAAAATATTTAGTATTATAAAGTATGGGAACTCAAGGGGAAGTTGGAAAAAAGGAAGAAATACGAAAGGTGTTGAAACTCTCATCCACGTGACTTTTTATGAAGGCTTGTTAATTATTACGTTATTATCATTATTATGATTACTTAGTAATATAAGTATAGGAAAATCGTATGCAAGTGTCTCATAGTACACACAAGGAAAGCTACTAAATGGCTATTGCTATTCCATTGGTTGACTCACAGAAAAAGAACATAAGACCCAATTGCTGAAAACACCACACACCTCAGACACAGGAATTTGAAGAATCACTGAACGGAGCTCAAACTTGCTCCGAAGTCTCTTTACTGAGGACTAGTCCTCACAAGACTGGAGAGAACCACGAAGCTGCAAGGAAGGAAAGCAATCAATAGTCTTAGCCAGCTATAACGCTTTTGAAGCAACAGACTTGATCAGGATGACAAGATATTCCTAAAGGCATAATAGTGACACTTACCCTGCGGCCATCCGATTGCCATCTACTTGGACCTTGGGCCCACTCAAATAAGAGGGAATTCATCAGCACTGTAAACTTAATAAGTACCTGTAGCTGCTCAGACCATGGAACCTAGAGGAGAACCTACCACTGCCACTGCCACTGCCACTGCCACTGCTATTGCCACTGCCACTGCCCAAACCATTATAACGTTTAACTGCACTCTAAACATACCTTGGTATCCAGAGGTACGTGTAGCTCCCACCCTTATCAGAGAAGCTTTCTCTTATCTCCCTTTCACTCTTCAGTTGCAGGCCAGTATAGAAAGCCACAGCTAATCAAATGTAGAAAACTGACTGTGGGGTGCCCATCCTCACTTAATACATCTACAATAGAATCTATACTTAAGGACCAGAGGTGGCAGAGAGAGTGTAAGGATCAATGGACTAGAATGGGATGCAAGTTGAGAGATAGTATCTTCTCAAAACCAGACTAAACCCAATCCAACCCAACCCAACCCAACCTAACCAAAACCAACCAACCAACCAACCAACCAACCAACCAACCAACCAACCAACCAAACAAACAAACAAACAAACAAAAAATCCAGGGAGAGTGTGGGAGCCAGGGGACAGGTGAATGTGGTCAAAATACATTGTCTGGAAAATTTAAATAATAAAAATACTATATTAAAAAAGCTACCAAATACAAAAATGCATTTTTTCTATGTTAATGTTATATTTAGTTCACTACAATTCAGAGAGGATTGGCAAAAAGAGTAACCCCTTACAGGTAAGAAACAAGATGAGGCCACTCAAAATTAAGTTTTACTTTGGTAGGAAGAGTTGACTAACATAATTTGTCTCTACTAGCTGTAAAAGTCCTATACGAAAATGCCATTGAAGGGGAAATGGAACACAGAACCACAATGCCACAGCCCACAAGACAGAAGTGCTTGAGGAAGACATCAGCGGAGTTTTAGAAGCACAAAAATAAGGGAATGTGCGGTTCTTGAGTTCCACGTGATACAGCAGAAATGTGAACCTGTAGGAAGGGAAGCATGCTAATCTAAGGAGATGCTCTTTTAAAATTCAGAGATTGGGCTTGCTTGCTCTGGGTGAAGCCAGGAAAACTGGTTCAAGAATTACTCCGGAAGGAAAGCCATGTGTCACCTCCCTTGCTCCACACAGCATCATACTGCTGGGAGAATGTCACACAGAGGGGGACTGCTTCAGAGCGGTGGAAGCAGAGCTGCTTTTTTAATAATAGATGCTGACCAGCGTATCTGAAAAGTAAGGCATAGTTAAACATGGTGTCCATGTGTGAAGCTCTTAGTTCTTGCCCCTCCCGTCCCTGAAGAATTACTGTCAGTCAGGATTACCTCCCTCAGACTGGAAGGGTGGGAAGAACTATTGATGTAGAAGTTGGCAACTGTGTGTGTGTGTGTGTGTGCATGTGCGTGTGTGTGTGCACATGTGTATATGCATGTGTATATGCATGCGTGTGTGCATTGTGTGTGCATGCGTGTGTGCATTGTGTGTGCATGTGTGTGTGCATGTGTGTGTTTTCCTTGTGAACATGTGTATTTGCCTGTATGTGTGCAAATTTGCATGTGCATTTGCTTGTACATGTATGTGTGTGTGTATGCACATGTGTCTAACATTCAGGCACCTGTGCACATTCATGTGTATTCTGTGCTTACAACACAGCACATTAAATATGTTTATTGAACAGCAGACTAAGGTGAACAGTGAGGCAATAGTTGGCAGATTAAGAACTTTTGTGGCAAAATATATTAAGTAGTTAAAATGATTCTTAAAAAAGTTAAAGGGAAATATTAATTTATTCCTAAAACAGACAAGTACTTAGTGTGCACTAAGTGCAAGTTTGCTAAACTCTGCTTACTGTTGCTTTTTGAAGTGTGATTGACCTGGTCTTGGAGGGAAAACTGGGAAACTCAGTATACCCATAATACAATATCACTTTGCTTCTCTTAAGAGCATAGCATAAATGGGGAAAAAATTGCAAACTTTTACATGCTTTAAAAAACCAGCTAGAAATGCAGACTTATTTATTCCTATGAAAGCGATTGAACCAAAATAACTGATATTTTAAGCACGGTAATAATCCTTATGTTCAACTGACACTGGTTTCAACTCAAATTAATGGCAAACGTGACCAAATTGTCACCTTACGGGTATTGAAGAGAACTTCCAAATGTATTCTACTGCATCCTATGCTGAGAAGTCCCCAAACCCTGACTACAGATACAGAAGAAATGAAGGACAGACACACGGACACAGATTTCAAGTGTTCTCTATGGCGTGAGTGGATTCCCCTGTGTGTAACCGATATCAGTTACTTTAATACTGCTATGGAATCTGTTGTTAAGGGAAGCCATCTTCTCCTTTACACTCCCTTCATCCACTGAAGCACTTCTCTGTTCCCATGACAGCTTCTTTTATACCCAGAAACCTTGGCTCTTCCCTTTCCTGCACTCCATTTTTCTTCATTTAGATCAGTGTTCTTTCCCCATATGACTACTGCATACTCAGTCTAGCAGCGGCACTTTTCCTGCCTGATAACTCTTCTTAAGAACGTTTATCACCCCTACCCTGGCACTAAGTCTTTGTGAGTCTAGGTGCTTCCTCTCCACTGAAGCCAGACAAGGCACCCCTCAGAGGAGAAGGGGGGAGGGATGGGGAATGATTGTGGGAGGGGTGATTGGAAGGGGGACAGTGCGCAAGATGTAAAGCCAGGGCTGATTATGATAAAACATCCCTTCTAAAGATAAAACATCTTTTCCATTAGAAAAATAAAAAGACCCTAAATGGGTGATTCCTGATGGGAGTTTTCCCCCAGGCTGAAGGTGGCTGCTTTGTCACTTCTTTACTTTCTCACTTGGCTAATCTAGTGGGGAGGGAGAGGCAAAGAGGACAGAGGAAAGAGAGGGGAAGGGAGCTAGATAGCTACTAAGAAGACAGGGAGAGAGGAAGAGGGAGGGGGAGGGGAAGCAAAGGGGGGAAGGGAGAGACAGATATTGAGTTCTGATAGCCATTTATTTTCTTATAGCCAGTAATTCAATCACTTAGGACTGATTTTTATAACTTTATCTAAGCCCAATTTTTCACCAAAGTTCCTAGATGCTTCTTATCAGGAGTTTGAATGTTGATACTTGAATTTGGTGGAGGAATTCACAGACTTTCAATCTATAATAGCCCCACTATGTACATTTCCAACATGTGTGTGCATATGTGTGTGTGTGCATGTGTGCATATGTGTGTGTGTGTGCATGTGTGTGTGTGCATGTGTGTGTACATGTGTGTGAATGTATGCATGCATATGTGTGTGCATGTGTGCATATGTTTGCATGTGTGTGCATGTGTGTGTGCATATGTGTGTGTGTGTGTGTGTGTGTTTTTTTTGTCTTAGCAGTAGGCCTCTTGATGCTTTCATGGTACTGAATTATTTCAATGAGTTCAGTCTATTTCAACATCGGTCCCTCCATCCTCCTGGTCGATGAGTCCAAAATCGTAGACCCCTATTCCCATCTGTTTTAGTTAGGTTCTCTATAGCTGTAATGAAACACCATGAACAAAAAGCAAGCTGGGGAGGAAAGGGACTACTCAGCTTACACTTCCCTACCGCTGGCCATCACCAAAGGAAGTCAGGACAGGAACTCAAACAGGACAGGACCCTGGAGGTAAGATCTGGTGCAGAGGCCATGGAGGGATGCTGCTTACTGGCTTGCTCCCCATGGCTTTCTCAGCCTGCTTCTTATAGAACCCAGGACCACCAGTCCAGGGGATGGCACCACCTACAATGGGTGGAACCCTCCCCCCTTGATCACTAATTGAGAAAATCAGTAATTAAGATCCACTTACATCTGGATCTCATGGAGGCATTTCTTTAACTGAGGATCCCTCTTCTTTGATGACTCTAACCAGTGTCAAGTTAACATAAAACCAACAGTACACCATCTCTGTGTAGTTCCTGTCCCCCAAAAAATCTACTGAAAGCTGAACTATGTGATCACCTCTCCCCAGTGGGATCTGCTACTCTTCTAGTGCCTATTCCATGGTCCTTGTCCAGAGGATCCTAGCAGTTTTCTGTTATCTGGAAGCCTTGTTTTCAAACAGCTGGGAGATATATTTACTAATGCTGCTCCTCTGTTCAGAATTTTACAGTTTCTCAACTTAAGCAGATTAAATAAAACCCATCAACCCTTACTGTGCTGGGGTTTCCCTCTTTAATGGATTTTTAAATCCCTCACCTCGTACTCCTCTCAAGTGACTCTCCAGCTTCATATTTCTGCCAGTCTTTGTGGACAGCAAACCTGTACCTGTGGCGTGGATTTCCTTATTATTCTTTTTTGGTCTGATATTGTCTTCTTCAAAAACTGCGTGCTGTGATTGATCCTTTGCCTCAGACCTTTGTTCAAATGTATTATTATCTCACAACTCCCGATGCCAATTCTGCAAAATCATAGCCACTCTTCCCTTCTCTTGATTATTTTCTTCAAAGTGTTTTTTTTTCTTTTCCTAGCCTATAAGGGTTTTTTACTGCTTTTCTTCCCTGCCAGCTCTTCATATCAAGAACTTGAGCTATTTTGGTAATATCTGTCTCTTGTGACCTTTGAGCAGTTCCTAGAACATTGTTGATGCTGAACAAATATTGTTGGATCAACAAAAATGAATGTTGCACTCACAATAGAACTTCTGCCTTGTGAAAGACTGAGAAAGTAGACATGACAATTAGATTTTTCCAGATGAATTTCTTTGTCTTTACGTAGAAATCTTAAAAATGCAGGAACTATAGAATATTGGCCCAAGAATAGTAAGTAGAGACAACTGTAATTTGTAGATAGCTAAGGTCTTCACTTTTGTTATTTTCACACATAACTCTGGACTTTGGTATACTTTTCAGTTCTAGTAATATGTAGTTTACTGAGAAGTGCAACCATGTCATTTATTTAATTTCTAATAAAGCTGATGCATGTGTAACACATGACAAATACATTATGTATTTTACCCGTGATTTTTAAGGAATTAAAATATAATTACATTGTTTCCTTTCCTTCTCCTCCTTCCAACTCCTACCCTGGCCCTAGGTTTCCTCTCAAGCTCATATACTCTTACTTCAATTATTATTTTTTTACACATGCACATATATAAACATACATAAATACATACATATAATCTCCTGAGTCCATTTAGTGCTGTATGTATATCTATGATTTCAGGGCTGATCACTTGACGTTTGATAACCAGTTGCGGGCCTTGTCCTTAGGGAAGACTAGTTCCCCTTTCAGTAGCCCTTAGTTACCTATAGTCCTTTGTCTAGGTGTGGGTTCCTGTTAGACCCCTTCTATGTTAGTGTGCCTATTGGTGTCTTCACTATTTAGCTCTTTATTCGGCAGCCCACTGTTGAGGTATCATGGCTGTGACTTCCCTCCTGTCATTTCTAGGAGTCTTGCAGTAGACTTCCTGGCTATCTGGATACAACAACCTTTCCACTTCCTCTACCTTCCCGGGGCTATTGCTATGGGAGCTATGTTGTATCGAGTGTGGTGGAGAACTGGACCATTAGTTGTTCTCTACATTTTGACCACTTATGGCTTTCTGTAGTAATAGCATCTATATGCTCACCAGGGGGTAGAGGGGGTCAGAGTTGGGTGTGGAGAGGGGGATGGGGAGGAGGAGGAGGTGGGATGGCTGCATAACCATGAGAATAAATGGAAATCTGCAACTGACAGAGTTGGGGAGGTAGGGAGCATCTCCAGGAAGAGGAGACCTGGGATAGGGGAGGTGCCCAAGATTCAGTGGAGATGTCCTTAGATTTACCTCACAGCATTGGGGATATGGAGCCTGGGGAGGCTGCCTCCTGTGGCCAGGCAGGAACTCTGGTGGAACAATAGGGACACCAGTTCACCCACAAAACTTTCCACCACAAACCACTTGTCTAGAAGAATGCAGGGATTGGTGATGGAGCTGAGACTGAGGGAGCAGCCAACCAATTAACTGGCCCGACTTGAGACCCATCCCATGGACAAGCACAAATCCCTGACACTATTAGTGATGCTCTCTTATACCTGCAGACAGGAGTCTAGCATGACTGTCCTCTCAGGGCCTTCACCCACCAACTGAGACAGATGCAGACACCCATAGCCAAAAAGTGGATGGAGCTTGGGAGCTCTTATGGAAGAATATGAGGAAGGATTGAAGCTTCTAAAGGGATAGGAACTCCAGAGGAAGACCAACTGAATCAACTAACCTGGACCCTTAGAGCTCTCAGAGACTGAATCTCCAACCAAAGAACATACTCAGGCTGGATCTAAGGCTCCCATACATTTATAGCAGATGTGGAGCTTGAGTTTCATGTGGGTCCCAAACAACTGGAGTGAGGGCTATTCAAAAAGCTGATGCCTATATGTGGGGTATGTTTTTCTAATTAGGCTGCCTTGTCTAAACTCACTGGGAGAGGAAGCATCTAGCCTCACAGAGACTTGAAGTGCTAAGGTGGGGGCATAGCCCAGGAGGCAACTACTGGCTCAGAGGAGAAGGGGGATGGGAGGATGGGAAGGATTGTGGGAGGGGGTGACCAGGAGTGGGGAAGTGAGCAGGATATAAAGTGAATAATTAAAAACAAATAAATTAAAAATGAAAAAAAAAGTAGTCTTCACGGGGGAACAAGAATACCCTTGGGAGGGAATAGGGAGGCAAAGTTTAGAACAGAGGCAGAAGGAACACCCATTCAGAGCCAACCCCACATGTGGCCCATACATATACAGCCACCCAATTAGATAAGATGGATGAAGCAAAGAAGTGCAGGCCGACAGGAACCGGATGTAGATCTCTCCTGAGAGACACAGCCAGAATACAGCAAGTACATAGGCGAATGCCAGCAGCAAACCACTGAACTGAGAATGGAAACCCTGTTGAAAGGACTGGAAGAGCTTGAAGGGGCTTGAGACCCCACATGAACAACAATGCCAAGCAACCAGAGCTTCCAGGGACTAAGCCACTACCTAAAGACTATACATGGACTGACCCTGGACTACAACCGCATAGGTAGCAATGAATATCATAGTAAGAGCACCAGTGGAAGGGGAAGCCCTTGGTCCTGCCAAGACTGAACCCCCAGTGAACGTGATTGTTGCGGGGAGGGCGGCAATGGGGGGAGGATGAGGAGGGGAACACCCATAAAGAAGGGGAAGGGGAGGGGTTAGGGGGATGTTGGTCTGAAACCGGGAAAGGGAAAAGCAATCGAAATGTAAATAAGAAATACTCAAGTTAACAAAGATGGGAAAAAAATTAAAAAAAATTAAGAAAAAGAAGGAAAAAAAAGAAGGTAAAAAAAGAAGCATCATCGATGAGGCATGAGAGATATACTTACTTGTGGATATAAGGGTAAGTAGTTAGAATGCAGTTAGCAATTTTACTGTTGTTGTAAAGTGGTAATGTTATGTTCTCTACGATTCATTATGTCACTATCCATAGGTAATGGGATAGGCTCCAGTACCAGGCATGATTTCCCTCCTGTTGAGTGTATTTCAAGTCCAACAGGAGAGCTTTTGGTTACTGCCAAGATATGAGCGCCACTGTCACATCTCTAGAAAATACTTGCTCTTGTGGTTCACAGACATCACAGCTGGGTAGGACTTGTTTTTCTCCTCAGCAGCTTACATAGCACATTCCGGTACTATGAAAGGTAGCCTTCAGAGGGGAGGTTTTCAGGTTAGATCCAGCTCAATTCCTCTAGTGCTCTGTCTAAAATACAACATGATTTTAGCAGTCAAGACCTATTTTCAATTTCTAGGAGGCAACCAGGGGCAACGGCAATACCATCTACTCTTTGGATGAGACTCTTGGATTCTTGAGATCAGCAACTCAAAGAGAGGTTGCTCTTGTGTGACAGTGATAATTTTGTCAAGTGGTTTAAGGCTACTAGGGAGAATCATGGTCTTCCAAGTGGCATAACTTTATTTAAACTACATAACTGTTTATACATATGCATATACTTATGTATGTTTTATATATAATTTAAGTAAATATAAAATGATATTACTCGCAGCATTTTCAAATATTTTTATTATTATTAACAGCCCTCTACTCCTCTTACTTTGATTATTCTCCCCTTAATTAGACCTCCCATTCCCCCATTTCTCCCTGCACATCACCTCTGTCCTGTTATTCCCCTGTCTAGTTCCCTCCAATAGTATTTTTATATGTTCCTGGTTTCTGCAGTAATCTCCAGTTATGGACTCACATGTGAAGATTTGGAACAGGAAATCATAGATGAGAAGGGACACTCAGCATTTGTCTTTGGGAGTCTGGGTTGCCACACGCAACACAAGACCTTCTAGTTTCATCCATTTACCTAAAAATTCCAGTGTTCTTTATAACTGAATAGTATTCTATTGTGTGCTCGCATTACGTTTTTTGTTGTTCATTCATCAGTTGAAAAGGAGGCCATTTTTATTTCTCAGCTTTTGAAAATAGAACCGCAAGGAACATTGCTGAGAAAGTACCTATGGAGTAGAATGCTAATTCCTTTGGGCATATGCCAAGGAGTTATACTGTACACTTATTTTTATGTTTTTCAAAGTTCTCCACATTGATTTCCAGAGTGGCTGCACTGGTTTGCAATTTCACTAACAGTGAGAGAGGGTTCACCTTTTCCCACATTCTTTTTTTTTTTCTCAATTGTGTGTGAGACTTTATTTTTTTTTATTGGATATTTTTACTTACATTTCAAATGTTATTCGCTTTCCCAGTTTCCTGTCCATAAGCCCCCTTACGCTTCCCATTCTTCTATAAGAAGAACCAAGCCCCTTCCTGCCTCCCCGCCCTGACATTCCCCTGCACTGGGGAGTTCAGCCTTGGCAGGACCAAGGGCTTCTCCTCCCATTGGTGCCCAACAAGGCCATCCTCTGCTACACATGCAGATGGAGCCATGGGTCTGTCCATGTGTACTCTTTGGGTAGTAGTTTAGTTCCTGACAGCTCTGGTTGGTTGGTATTGTTGTTCCTATGGGGTTGCAAGCTCCTTAAATCTTTTTTCTAATTCCTCCAACAGGGACCCTGTTCTCAGTTCAATGGTTTGCTGTAAGCATTTGCCTCTGTATTTGTCAAGCTCTGGCTCATCGCAGCAATATCAGGTTCCTGTCAGCATGCACTTCTTGGATTTATCAATATTGTCTGGGTTTGGTGGCTGTATATATAGGCTGGATTCCCCAGGTGGGGCAGCCTCTGAATGACCTATCCTTCAGTTTCTGCTCCAAACTTTGTCTCCATATCCCCTCTCTGAATATTTTTGTTTCCCCTTTCAAGAAGGACTGAAGCATCCACACTTTGGTTGTCCTTCTTCTTGAGCTTCGTGTAGTCTGTGGATTGTATCTTGGGTAATTCGAGCTTTGGGCTAATATCCACTTATCAGTGAATGAATACTATGTGTGAGTTTTGTGATTGGGTTGCCTCACTCAGTATGATATTTTCCAGTTCCGACCATTTGCCTATGAATTTAATGAAGTCATTGTTTTTGATAGCTGAGTAGTACTCCATTGTGTAGATGTACCACATTTTCTGTATCCATTCCTCTGTTGAAGGGCATCTGGGTTCTTTCCAGCTTCTGGCTATTATAAATAAGGCTACGATGAACAGAGTGGAGCATGTGTCTTTGTTGTACTTTGGACCATCATTTGAGTATATGCCTAGGAGTGATATAGCTGCATCCGCAGGTAGTTCAATGTCCAATTTTCTGAGAAAACTCCAGACTGATTTCCAGAGTGGCTGTACCAGTTTGCAATCCCACCAACAATGGAGGAATGTTCTTCTTTCTCCACATCCTCGTCAGCATCTGTTGTTACCTGAGTTTTTGATCTTAGCCATTCTGACTGGTGTGAGGTGGAATCTCAGGGTTGTTTTGCTTTGCATTTCCCTGATGACTAAGGATGTTGAACATTTCGTTAGGTACTTCTTGGCCATTAGAGATTCCTCTGTTAAGAATTCTTTATTTAGCTCTGTACCCCATTTTTAATAGGGTAATTTGGCTTTGTGAACTCTAATTTCTTGAGTTCGTTGTACCTTTTGGATAGTAGCCTCTGTCAGATGTAGGATTAGTAAAGATCTTTTCCCAATCTGTTGGTTGCCGTTTTGTCCTAACCACAGTGTCCTTTGCCTTACAGAAGCTTTGCAGTTTTATGAGATCCCATTTGTCGATTCTTGATCTTAGAGCATAAGCCATTGGTGTTTTGTTCAGAAAATTTCCCCAGTGCCCATGTGTTCGAGGCTCTTCCCCACATTTTTCTTCTATTAGTTTGAATGTATCTGGTTTTATGTGGAGGTCCTTGATCCACTTGATACGCTTTGTACAGGGTGATAAGAATGGATCAATTTGCATTCTTCTTCATGCTGACCTCCAGTTGAACCAGCACCATTTGTTGAAAATCTATCTTTTTTCCATTAGATGGTTTTAGCTCCCTTGTCAAAGATCAAGTGACCATAGGTGTGTGGGCTCATTTCTGGGTCTTCAATTCTATTCCATTGATCTACCTGCCTGTCTCTGTACCAATACCATACAGTTTTTTTTAATCACTATTGCTCTGTAATACTGCTTGAGTTCAGAGATAGTGATTCCCCCGGAAGTCCTTTTATTGCTGTGAATAGTTTTCCCTACCCTGGGTATTTTGTTATTTCAAATGAATTTGCAAATTGCTCTTTCTAACTCTATGAAGAATTGAACTGGAATTTTGATGGTGATTGCATTGAAATGGTAGATTACTTTTGGCAAAATGGCCATCTTTAAAATATTAATCCTGTCAATCCATGAGCATCGGAATCTTTCCATCTTCTGAGATCTTCAATTTCTTTCTTCAGAAACTTGAAGTTCTTGTCATACAGATCTTTCACTTGCTTGGTTAGAGTCACGCTGAGGTCTTTTATATTATTTGGGACTTTGTGAAGGGTGTCATTTCCCTAATTTCTTTCTCAGCTTGTTTATCCTTTGAGTAGAGGAAGGCTACTCATTTGTTTGAGTTAATTTTATACCCAGCCACTTTGCTGAAGTTGTTTATAAGGCTTAATAGTTCTTTGGTGGAACTTTTAGGGTCATTTAATTGTACTATCATATCATCTGCAAATAGTGATATTTTTACTTCTGTATTCCTTTGAGCTCCTAATTGCTCTGACTAAGACTTCAAGTACTATATTGACTAAATAGGGAGAGAGTGGGCAGCCTGGTCTAGTCCCTGATTTTAGTGATTTTCCCACATTCTTCCCAGGATTGCTTGTCAGTTGTTTTGTTGATCTTAGCTATGGCACAAAGGTAAGATGAGATCTCAAAGTGGCTTTTATTTCCATTTCCCTAATTGCTAAGAATGAAGAATGACTTTTGACTTTTTTTTTTTTACCAATTTTTTATTTCTTATTTTATGAACTCCATTTTCACATCCATAGCCTTCTATTTTTTAATATTGGGTCGATTATTTCTTGACCCTCTTTCTGAGATCTTCATATATTCAGGACATTGCCCATCTGTCAGATGTAGTCTCTTCCACTCTTGGGTTCTGTTCTTTTATTTTCCCAGCTGTATCCATGACTGAAGAGAACATTGTAGTGTTATGAGATCACAGTTGTCAGTTGCTGGTCTTAATTTCTAATCAAATGGATTAGTATTCATCAGGTCCTTTCCTATGTTATACATGGTACTGCCTATGTTTTCGTCTTGAAATTTCAATGTTTTGGTTCCACAGTGTAGTCTTTGATTCAGTTGGAATTATTATGGCACACAGTGATTCATAGGGGTTCAATTTCATTCTTCTGAATGTCCACATCTAGTTTTAATAAAACTACCTATTGAAGATGCTGTATTTTCTCCAGCGTGTGGTTTTAGCATCTTTGTCAAATATCAGGTTGCTATAGTTACAAATATGTCTATATTTATTCTCCCATTTTCTTCCATTGGCCTACATGTCTGTTCTTGCCTCAGCGCCATTATGTTTTTGTCATTCCGAGTCTCTAATATACCTTGACATTTGGAATTGTAGTCCCCCAGCATTGTTCTTGTTACTTAGTATTATTTTGGTATTCTGGGTCTTTGGTTGTTCCATATAAGTCTTAGAATAGTTTTTTTTTCTATTTTTTGTGAATAATGAGATGAGAATTTTGTTCAAAATTACATTGAATCTATAAATAGCTTTTGGTAGAATGGTCATTTTCGTATTACGAATCCTTATAAATCATGAGCATGGGATGTCTTACTATTACCTGTATCTTTCTTATTCTCTTCCTTCAGAGATTTGGAGCTTTCATGGAGAGGTCTTTCACCACCTTGGTTTGCTTTATCTTTAGATATCTTTTTTTCTTTTTTGAATTCTCTCTTTCTTAGTGTGTTTGCTGTTGGTGTGTAGAAAGCCTACTTATTTTTGTGAGTTGATTTTATTTCCTTCCACTTTGTTCAAATTGTTGATTGTTTTTATAAGATTGTGTGTGTGTGTGTGATTTTAGTCACTTTTCATGCATAATATTATATCACCTTGAAATAATGATATTCTGATGTCCTTTCCCTGTTTTATCCACTTAATTTCCTTCTCTTATGTCATTGCTCCAGCTAGTGCTTGCAGTATTTTATCGATGACAGCATGATGGCAGTGGAAATCCCCATCTTAGCCACTCATTTTAATGGGGTTGCTTTAAGTTTTTCTCTATTTAGGATAATTTTGGTTGTGGGTTCGTTACATATATATAACCTTTGTTATTTTTGAGATATATCCCATCCAGTCCTTTTCTCCTTTATTAACTGATTGTTGGATGTTTTCTGCATCTATTGAGATGACTATATGATTTTTGTCATTGAGGTCTTTTATATGATTTATTACATTTATTGACTTATATATGTTGAGTCATCTCTGCATCACTAGGATAAAGCTAAAGTTAAACATGGTGGATGATATATATGCTTGTATTTGGTTTGCAAGTGTTTTTCTAAGAATTTTTGAATCTATGTTCATCAGGGAGACTGTAATTTTCTTTAGTTTTTTCTCTGTGTTGTTACTTAGTTTGGGATTAGAGTAATACTGGCCTTAAAGAAGGAGTTTGCATGTTTTTTCTGTTTCTTTTTCTTTTCCCTCATCCATCCATTCTTCCTTCCTTCCTTCCTTCTTTCTTTTCTTTTCTTTTCTTTTCTTTTGAATAACATAAGAAGTACTGTTTGTAGAATTTCTTTGAAAATCTTTTAAACTTCTGCTGTGAATCTACCTTGCCTTGGCCTATTTTTAGTTCTTAGATTTTATTTTTGTTTTCTCACTATTTTTTTTATTTTATTGGTTATTTTATTTACATTTCAAATAACCTTCCCCAGTTAAACACCCTAACCTCTTCACTGTGCCCCCTGATTCTATAAGGGTGCTTCCCCACACACCTAACCTCTCCTGCCTCAGTGCCCTAGCATTCCCCTACTCTGAGTAATCAAGTTTTCACAGGACTAAGGGCCTCCCCCTCACTGATGCAAGGCCATCCTCTGCTACATATGCAGCTAGAACTGTAGATCTATGAATGTGTGCCCTTTGGTTGGTGGTTTATTCCCTGGGAGCTATGGGGGATCTGGTTGGTTGATATCGTTCCTTCTGAAGGGTTGCTAACCCCTTCAGCTCTTTAAATCCTTCCCCTAACTCCTCCACTGGGGTCCCAGAACTTAGTACTGTTAGTCCTGTAGTTGGCTACAAGCATCTGCATCTGAATTGGTCAGGCTCTGACAGAGCCTCTCAGAGGACAGCTATACTAGGCTCCTGTAAGCAAGTGCTTCTTGGCATCAGCAATAGTTTCTGGGTTTGGTGTTGGCATATGGGCTGGATCCCTAGGTGGGGCAGTTTCTGAATGGTCTTTCCTTCAGTCTCTGTTCTGCTCTTTGTCTTTGCATTTCTTTTTGACAGGAGGAATTCTGGATTAATATATTTGAGATGGGTGGGTGGCCTCATCCCTCAACCAGGGGCTGTGCCTATCCACTGGATACGGTCTCTACAGGTTCTCTCTACCCTTTGTTGGGTATTTCCGCTAACATCATCTCTGTTGGGTCTTGGGAAACTCTTGGAACCCTGGCATCTTGGACTTTCTAGTGGCTACCCCAAGGTCCCCATCCCCCACTGCTATACACCTTCATTCAATTTCCCGACCCTCTGTGTTTCTCCTTTTCTCCTCCCACTCCTGGTCCTAACACATTTTCCCTCCCCCTTTTCTCTTCCTCCCAAGTTCCTCCTGTTTTGGTAAAATAAAGTAAGGTTTCTTTTACCCTAAATGTAGGGCCTCATGGCATCTGTTGGATATTTTCATCTCAGTCTCACTTGCTAAGCTCCATCCCATATGACACTGCCCATGGCTACTCTCTGAGCCTGGCAGCCATCTCTCTACCCATCTAGTTTCCAAGGCAGGTTGCCACCATGCCAGACATACACATCCCAATTCTGTAGTGGCCATCACACACTCTCTTTCTCCCTTTCTAATTAAATTTTTTTTCTCTCAAATGTAAGCTGAGCACAACTATTATCATTTTGTGATTTAAAAGCATAAAATATTCCTAACACCCAATCCAACATTTTTTCAGTTAGTTAGAACATTTAGTTATCCATTCCTAATCAAGAAAGCCTTAAAATCTATACTATATCTGGCTAGCCTGCATACTATCTGACAACTATCTAATTAAATATGTATTTTCAAAGTTAAACATCCCGAGTAGGCTTGAGACTATAGTCAGTCTTCAACCCTGTCAGAAATAAGAGAATGACCAATTATCTATAAATATAGGAAGCCTACTATGGCTTCCAGAACTGAGAGGCTGTAGAGACAAATCTTCACTAGCACAGTCCTTTGTTAGCAACCTATGAGCACAATTCTTCAGCCTTCTGGCCCAAAACCAACTGACAGACTCTTGAAATGTAGAAACCTTGAAGAGCTGAAGATTCTGGTCTGGCAAAGATTATCAGTCAATAATTCTGCATAAAGTGTACCTTTTTGGACGGTATTAGTCTGTAGATGAAATAGGCAGTTTCTGTGGCTGCCTATCCACAACGTATTACCTCACCTGGAGGTAGAGATGCTCAATTTCTTCATTAAATCCACTGAAGGGGAACTGTTAGGGCAGATATGTCTCATCAAAAGATAAATAACTTTAAATGTTGTATTTTGTGGATTTCTGATGTTTTTTGAAAACTATCTATCTATATAAGACAATCTAGACTGTTGTCAGTTAATTATTCTCAGCTATTTCTGATGAGAATATTTTTAAAACACTTTAATGGTGAATTAGGATCGAGAACTTGTTATTTGGTCCCTAATGCCTATTTAATCAACTCAGAAGTTTATAATGGCATCAGTAGAAGAACTGGGTCTAAACCTTGTACTTTTAAATTTTTTTAACAAATAAATTTTATACCAAAGGAAAGATATGATTTTAGCTTAATTACCAAATAGATTGTACAAATCAATCTAGCTAATTCCTCCATGTTAAATTATCACCAATTCTAAATTCCTCATAAAAACAACCTTAGAATAACTACTTTCAGCCACCCCCCCCAAAGTCCAGAGAATTGGGGAAATGACTGTTCAATAACTTCTTCAAGCTGTACGTGGGCACTGAGATATCCTTGGTGGGGGTAGGGGGTAGGGGATAGGGAAAATGGAATGAACGTTGTAGCCTGATGTGTCTGTCTTGACTGGACCCAGCTGAGAGTCCACTAGTCCACTACACACTCTCTTAAACTCAATTAAGTCGCCACATGAAAGAATCCAAGCAGGTACATTCTGCAAAATGTAATTCTCAAGACGAAAGTTTAGAATTGAGACATCTTTATGTTTGATTCTCTTGAATTTAGTTCTTCAGGCAGTCTCCCTCTATCAAATCTAATCTATATGACTCTGGAAGGTGTCCAGAGCCTAATCACCACTTTTTATTTTTTATTTATTTTTTTTGTTTTTTTGTTTTTGTTTTTTTTATCTTTTACTTTTTAAAATTTTTTTATTACTTTTATTTATTAACTTGAGTATTTCTTATTTACATTTCGA
This sequence comes from Rattus rattus, assembly GCF_011064425.1. Taxonomy (NCBI): domain Eukaryota; kingdom Metazoa; phylum Chordata; class Mammalia; order Rodentia; family Muridae; genus Rattus; species Rattus rattus. The sequence goes on from NC_046171.1 coordinate 45,425,766, forward strand.
GTGTTATTCCCTTTCCCGGTTTCTGGGCCAACATCCCTCTAACCCCTCCCCCCTTCTTTATGGGTGTTCCCCTCCCCATCCTCCCCCCATTGCCGCCCTCCCCCCAACAATCTAGTTCACTGGGGGTTCAGTCTTAGCAGGACCCAGGGCTTCCCCTTCCACTGGTGCTCTTACTAGGATATTCATTGCTACCTATGAGGTCAGAGTCCAGGGTCAGTCCATGTATAGTCTTTAGGTAGTGGCTTAGTCCCTGGAAGCTCTGGTTGCTTGGCACTGTTGTTCATATGGGGTCTCGAGCCCCTTCAAGCTCTTCCAGGCCTTTCTCTGATTCCTTCAACGGGGTCCTATTCTCAGTTCAGTGGTTTGCTGCTGGCATTCGCCTCTGTATTTGCTGTATTCTGGCTGTGTCTCTCAGGAGAGATCTACATCCGGCTCCTGTCGGCCTGCACTTCTTTGCTTCATCCATCTTGTCTAATTGGATGGCTGTATATGTATGGGCCACATGTGGGGCAGGCTCTGAATGGGTGTTCCTTCTGTCTCTGTTTTTCAATCTTTTGCCTCCTATTCCTGCCAAGGGTATTCTTGTTCCCCCCTTTTAAAGAAGGAGGAAGCATTCACATTTTGATCATCCGTCTTGAGTTTCATGTGTTCTATGCATCTAGGGTAATTCAAGCATTTGGGCTAATAGCCACTTATCAATGAGTGCATACCATGTGTGTTTTTCTGTGATTGTGTTACTTCACTCAGGATGATATTTTCCAGTTCCAGCCATTTGTCTATGAATTTCATAAAGTCATTGTTTTTGATAGCTGAGTAATATTCCATTGTGTAGATGTACCACATTTTCTGTATCCATTCCTCTGTTGAAGGGCATCTGGGTTCTTTCCAGCTTCTGGCTATTATAAATAAGGCTGCTATGAGCATAGTGGAGCACGTGTCTTTTTTATATGTTGGGGCATCTTGTGGGTATATGCCCAAGAGAGGTATAGCTGGATCCTCAGGTAGTTCAATGTCCAATTTTCTGAGGAACCTCCAGACTGATTTCCAGAATGGTTGTACCAGTCTGCAATTCCACCAACAATGGAGGAGTGTTCCTCTTTCTCCACATCCTTGCCAGCATTTGTTGTCACCTGAGTTTTTGATCTTAGCCATTCTCACTGGTGTGAGGTGAAATCTCAGGGTTGTTTTGATTTGCATTTCCCTTATGACTAAAGATGTTGAACATTTCTTTAGGTGTTTCTCAGCCATTCAGCATTCCTCAGCTGTGAATTCTTTGTTTAGTTCTGAACCCCATTTTTTAATAGGGTTATTTGCCTCCCTGCGGTCTAACTTCTTGAGTTCTTTGTATATTTTTAATCACCCCTTTTTAAAACACAAAGACAAAACCTTTCTCCCAAAATACTGTGATCCTTAGTCCATAACCAGAAAAATTTGTATCTTGTACTCTCTCCCAGAGGAATAATATAACCATAGGACTCAAAATCATACCCATAATAAATATTAAACAATTTTTTAAAAAGGAAGTAAGCTAAACAATAGTGTATGGGCCTGTTTAGGCTTTTCCAGGCTGTCATATCAGGAAATGAACCCAAAATTCCCATGGAGCCCATGTAAGGAGAACCTGAGCTTCCTGTTGTAGTAAATATCGAAAATAACCACGAACCCTCACTAGCATGCATCATTCAGCCATATGGCCTTTAACAGGGTAGTTTATAAATTTCAATTTCAATACCAATAAGAAAAAGCAACTTATCAAACCAGGACTTTAGCCCAAAATATATTGATCTGTCAAGCTCTCTACCCTTAGCCTCAGACTTTATTAATAACTATATGTCTGTATTCACTCTGACTGGTGTTACAGACTTTTACTCTCTTCTATCTTAGTTCTGAATTGTGGGCAAAATTCTCCACATCATTCAGACAAACTCTGCATATAAGTATTCTAAAAGCAAATAAACCAGTCCCCTCTTACTTAGAAAATAAAACTTTCTCTCAACTCTTAGGCTCACTAGTGGATTCTCATCCAACATTTTGGATTGTCACCTGTTGCAGTAAAGTAAATTAAGGTTTCTTTTACCCCACACTAGATCCACCACTGTAGGGCCTCATGGCATCTGTTGGATATTTTCATCTCAGTCAACAAAGCATCTCACCTACTAAGCTCCATCCCATATCATACTGCTTATGGCTACTCTCTGAGTCTGGCAACAATCTCTCTCCCAACTGGTTCCCAAGGCAGGTTGCTGCCATGCCAGACATACACATCCGAATTCCATGGCAGCCCAGTGTATCCAACCACTACACACTCTCATAAACTCAATTAAATTGCCACATGAAAGAACACACAACACAACAACCTCTGATCCAATTGATAAGATGTGAGTTGGCTCTTCTAGATAGACAAAACCCTGTACACATCCATCCCTTAAGAATAATCATTACAACCTGTAAATGCTCAGAGAGAAATCTTAACGTCCATCTCCATGTTCTCTTGTCTGCTCCCTCTCCTCCAGTCTCCTCCTCCTCTAAAACTTTTCTCCAGCCAATCTTCCTTCTCATCTAATACAGGCCTCGTTCTATCCTGTACCTGCCTTCACTTGCATAATGACATCATCCTACACCCACCCTTCCTTTTTCGCCTGTGACTATTTTCTTTCCTCTTCTGAGTAAGACTGGAGAATCCACACTTTGGCCTTCCTTCTTGAGTTTCATATGGTCTGTGAGTTGCATCTTGGGTATTCCGAGCTTTTTTCCCCTAATATCCAGTTATCACTGAATACATGTTATGTGTTTTCTTTTGTGACTGGGTTACCTCACTCAGGATGATATATTTTAGTTCCATACATTTGCCTGTGGATTTCATAGAGTCATTGTTTTTGATAGCTGAGTAGTATTCATTGTGTAGATGTACACATTTTCTGTATCCATTCCTTTGTTGAAGGGCATCTGGGTTCTTTCCAGTTTCTGGCTATTATAAATAAGGCTGCTATGAGCAAAATGGAGTATGTGTTCTTGTTATATGTTGAAGCATCTTTTGGGTATATGCCCAGGAGTAGTATAGCTGGGTATATTCAGATATGTTTATGTCCAATTTTCTGAAGAACAGTCAGACTGATTTCCAGAGTGGTTTTACCAGCTTGCAATTTCACCAGCAATGGAGGAGTGTTCCTCTTTCTCCACATCCTCACCAGCATTTGCTGTCACCTGAATTTCTGATATTTTGAAATATAATCTTCAATAAACAAGGATTTTTCACACACATCTTCCAACTCCCCTAGCCAAGATAATAACAATATCATTATTATCAACTCCTTAATCCAAGATAATAACAATATCATTTATACCATCACAACACAATGTTTGCTATACTGCAGTATACTCCAAAATTTTAAAGTATGTGGACCGAAATAACAATTTTTTTTTCTCTATAGACTTTAGTTTTCTTGTTCCTTAAGGCAGGTACTTCCCATTGTAATGCTCTAGACAATGTAAAGTAACATTCTATAATCTATGAATGGAATTAACATTTTCAAACTATAACCTCATCAGTACTTTTATTCCGCCAGCAAAGTCCGCAGGAATGCAGGGCTTGCCACTTGTATAGAGAGCCAAGTTCAAGGATATTATTTGATTCCTCAGCCATCAGGGATGAGATACTTCGACGCCAGCTTGTCTTCAAATTCATCTGAGTTGAGTGTCTTCTCTACCTATTATTCTTTTGTTTTGGTTTTTCATTGTGTCTTGGATTTCTTGAATGCTTTGATTTAGGAGCTTTTCGGTTTTTGTATTTTCTTTGACTGTTGTGTCAACGTCTTCTAGGCTATTGTCTATGCCTGAGATTCTCTTTTCTATCTCTTATACTCTCTTGGTGATGCCTGTATTTGTGATTCCTGATCTCTTTCCTAGGTTTTCCATCTCCAGGGTTTTATCCCTTTCAGAATTTTAAAGTTCCTATTTCAGTTTTTAGCTCCTGGATGGTTTTGTTCAATTCCTTCACCTGTTTGGCTGTGTTTTCTTATATTTCTTTAAGAGATGTATATGTTTCCTCTTTAAGGACTTTGACTTGTTTACCTGTGTTCTCCTTTCTTTTTTGAAAGGAAGTTATTTGTGCACTTTTTAAAACCTTCTATCATATTCATGAGATGGACTTTTTAGATCTGTTTCCTGCTTTTCTGCTGTGTTCGGGTATCCAGGGTTGCAGTGGTGGATAACTGGGTTCTGATGTTGCCAAGTAGCATTGGTTTCTGTTGCTTGTGTTCTTACACTGGCCTCTTGCCGTCTGGTTATTTCTAGTGCTAACTGGCCTTGATGTCTCTGACTGGAGCCTGTTCCTCCTGTGATCCTGGTTGTGTCAGAGCTCCTGGAAGTCCAGCTGTGTCTGTGATTCTGTGATTCTTGGATCCTTTGATCCCAATATCCTAGTTGTCACAGAGCTCCTAGGAGTCAAGCTCCCTCTGAGATCTTGAGACCCTGGTGTTTCCAAGCTCCTGTGATCCTGTGATTCTTGACAGAACTCCTGGGAATCAATCTTCTTCTGGTTGTTGTAGGAATGGATGGGAAGCCAGAGCCCTGGGTCTGCTCCAGGTGCACGTGGAGATCAGAAGGAGTGTGTCCCTCAGCCTGGGCAGGGGTTCCTGCATCCATGGGTATCAGCAGATCTTAGTTACACTGGATGTTGGGGCAGATGTTGTGGCCTCATCTGTGATCCTGGGTTTGTCAAAGCTCCTTGGGGGTCAAGCATTCTCGGAGAGTTGCAGGAGTGGGTCTTTTTTCCCTCTCACTGTTTTAATATTATTTGTTATGGGTCTCTTTAGGTTGTTAATCTCATATTAGTTTTACTTTGGTGGTTTGGATGAATTCAGAAATTCATCCATTTAGATTTTTCCCTCCCAAGAGACTACAGGTTTTAAAAGAATTCCCTTGTAATATCCTGAATTTTTAATGCCCATTGTACTGACTTCCCCTTTGTTCTCATTTCTGTCCATTTGTGTCACTTCTATCATTCCTGTTGTTTGCTGTCCACGCAAGGTGCAGTGTCTTATTTCCCTGAGCACGGAACCTGGCAATGGTTAGGGCCAGCTCACCCACTCACACGATGCTGGGGCTAGTTTTCCTGATTGCCTCAGATGGCAAGGGGAGAAGAGGGAGGGCATTATCACATCAAGGGAGATGAATAGTGGGGGCCAGCTCTTCTGGGCACATTCACCCTTGGGGATGGCTCACTTGTACCCCTGCCAACAGGGTCATCTCTGGTATGCCATCCAGGTGAGGTACAGGGTCTGATTTCCTGACTTCTGTGGCTGTCATGGGGCAGGACTAGTTAGCTCCCCAGAGCTCATGACCCTGTCGATAGCTTTCTCAGCTGTTGGAGATGGCCATGGGCATAGAGGAGCATCATGTATGTGCCTGTGTCACCCCATGGCAGATGAGTGGCAAGGTCAGCTCTCCCACCCTCATGCCCTTGCGGCTTGGTCACCTACAGCTCTGTGACCACAATCAGCTCTGCTGTGCTGCCTAGGTTAAGCATAGGGTCTGTTCTCCTGAGTGCTGCCTCAGCTGAGAGATGGGGCCATCTCTCCAATGTGCTATATTCCTATGAGGGGCAGGGCCAGTTATGCAATACCCCTGGACAGCCACCTGGTCTCCAGAAACTACCCTGACCAAGGACATCCCCATGTTCTCTAGTGGTAATGTAAGCCACGGACATTGACACTGTCCCCTGTCACTGTATAGCCATGGACAAAGATATGGCCCTCAGCAACAGTTCAGGCTGAGACCTCACCATGACCCCATGTGCCAGAGCTGGCCATTCACCTCAGGATGCTCCTCTCCACCCTCAAGTACCCTGTTCCATTTGTCTTCATAATGCCCAAGCAGCATGACTTCTCTTTCTTATCTGAAAACCACATACTAGCACATTGTGGTAAATCATGTTGTAGGCTGGCCACATGGCTGACAGTCCCCTGGTGACATCCTCCATCAGTGCTGTGTGGTGTCTTGTAGCAGCAAGCAAGTGCCTATGTCCGGATTGTACCCTGGGCTGGATGGCAGTTCTGTGGGTGACATGGTGGTCCACAGGTATGTCTTCCCCTCCTGCATTGCACTAACTGGATTTGATTTGATTTTTGAGTCCCAGGCATAAGACAGCTTTGGCCACCAAGCTAGGCATCAAGATAGAATAAACAAAGGACTGCCATCTTCTATGTCCCTAACTGATGTAAGAGCGCCACCACTAAGAAGGTCTGTCTTTATTCATTAGCAGGGGGACGTTTTGCTTGAGTTTTTCTTTAACCCATATGTCATTCAGCATGAGTCAATCGATCTCCATGTGGTTTTGTTCTTACTAAAGGTTTGCTCACTGCTAATTTTAAGTTTCATTGCACTGTGGTCAGATAGGAGACATAGAGTTTTCTCAGTTTTTCTGAGCACTTAAGATTGCTTTTGTGTTCTAGAGTGCTTTTTATTTTAGAAAAGCCTCCTTGGGCTTCTGAGTATAGTGCATATTCTTTGAAATTTGGATAGACTACTCTGTAGATAATTGCTAGGTACATATCTGGTATGTTGTCATTTAGTTCTGATTCATTCGTTCAATTTTTGTCCATATGATCTGTCTATAGGAAAAGTGTGGTATTGAAATCAGTTACTACTAAAAATGAGGCTCACTAGATTCAGCCTTAAATATACTATCTTCATCCTGTCTCTAGCTTTATTGTACTACTATATATTTATTTTTGTACTTCTATATGATTTATTATAATGTCCTAAAACGTTTCCTCTTATCTATTTATTGTTTTTAATACCTCCTGCCACGATGTCTTGTAGAATTTTTGTTGTGAAATTTCTTAAAACTTTATCTTCAATGCAGACTATCTTTTTTACTCTATCCCTGTTTAATAGGCACTGTATTTTATTGTCAATAATAAATTAGATATTCTTAGACTGAATGTCATCATCTCCCATGATAACCTTATTTACAGCTCTTTTCCTTGAATCTCATTATCACTGATGCTCCTCCCTCCACTAAGACAATGAAATATCAGTTTAGTCTTTCCTTTTGTCCTCTTGAAATCTCATTGCCCATAAATGCTAACTATATTAACATTATTTTCATCTTTTCTCTCTCCGACACACTCTCCCTCTCCCTCCCTCTCCCCTTCTCTCTCTCTCTCTCTCTCTCTCTCTCTCTCTCTCTCTCTCTCTCCCTCTCTCTCTCTCTCTCTCTCTCTCTCTCTCTCTCACACACACACACACACACACACACACACACACACTTTCTCTCTTTTCTAGTATAGCATACCTGAAGTCAGATCCTCCCATTGCTTGCCTTGGTCATTGTAATACACCTCTGTATTACCTGTCTGGTATCCTGCAGTAATCGTTGCCATTCTTGTTAAAAAAGTAAATATTGTTGAGCTTAGCCTTTGCTTACAGTACTTCAACTATTTCCTGTTGCTTCTAAGAATGAAGTCTTAATTTCTTAATAAGTAACAAATCCCCTTTATTGTTTGATGCCTGCTAACCTTCGTAGACTCATTCCCTTGCTTGTGTCTCTTCTATTCTTTCCAGCATGTTGTAGCTTGCAGACATCCCGCTATTCTCTGGACTCCCACCATTGCTTGGATTTTGCTTGGCTACTCTGTTTACTTATTACTCATTCTTGCAAGTGCGATGCTGTTGTCTCTCCCAAGGAAACTCTATAATCTTTCTCTTCTATTTTCAGACTTGATTCATGGTTGCCCTCATGTATTCTCATTGTCCTTCTGAGTATCTGTAAGAGTGTTACTGAGATTCATTGTGGTTGCCAGGTTACCTACTGAAAAATTTCCATATCCCTTGTTTATTCAGCATTTAGAAAGATTTCTGTCACATGAATATTAGCTGCAGAAAAGACTGAATGAGATGTCTGCAGAATAGAATCTTTTCTGTTCACTGTCACAGAGCATATTTGGTAATAAGATAATGAGTATAAATGCTCATCATTTTGCATGTAGCTCATTCAAATGTGGGTCTTGCCTCAGTGCATTATTGATATTGATTATAATGTTTACAATGAGATTATGGTTGCCATTTTATAGAACTCATTTTCACATATTTTATAGCTACATTAAAAATAGAACCCATGCAAAGTGACATTTGTGAAATTAATGACACAGATTTTGAAAGTAACAAACTGAAAAATAGTAGAACGCAGATACACGCATGTGTCATATAGGGGATATCTCTGAATAGAGTTGGGCTACCAGGAGGGACTAGGAGGGCTCATGAGACTCAGGAAGTAAATAAATTTCGCATGGGAAGACATAAGCTTGCAAAGATTTTTCAAAGCTCCTCCTATGCTTTGGGAGAAGTAAAGAACTTGAGAATGACTCTCTGAGCTGAAGATAGGCCATCCTTGGACAAGTTAAGTTGCTCTGAGCTGAACAGAGGGCTTTACAGATGCAGCTTTGTGAGACAACACCAGTGAGGGGCACACTGTTGGGGAAGCAGCTACTTTTGAGTCATCCCTGGTCCCATGAGTGACACCTCACCCATACTCTTGTTAGCATCCCCAATAAAACCTCACGAGATGCCTGCCATATAACACCAATGCCACACACATAGTGGCTGATGAACAGAATATTTGACTCCCTCCCTCTGGATCTCGGTTAAACACTTGTGATAATTACTATTAACTCTATACAATCTATAACCAACTGAGAGTCTCAATGAAGGGCTATCTAAATTAAGTTGCCATGCAGGCATGTCCGGGAGGATTATTTTAATTATATTAATTGATGTGGAGAAACACTGGGAAGGGGATTCCAGACTGTTCTAGAATGGTGACAAGACACTGAGCAATAGCGTGGATGCATTCACTGTTCTCTTCTAACGGTGGACATAACGTGACCAGCTGCTTAATGGGACCATATGCATAATGTGATTGTGCTACTTCTATACGTTTTCTGTCATGGAGGCCTATAGCATAGGCCAATCAGACAAATGAAACCTTTGTCGTTCTCTGCGATTGCTTTTGTCAGGTATTTTATCTAAAAGAAACCAAGGTTACATCTTAGAGACGTTGCTACAGTGCTTTCCCTCAATGGACCCTCTTCCCTGTGTTAAACGTCAGCCTCTTAGGGGCTGCACAGATGGCTCAGAAGTCAAGTGTTCCGACTGCTCTTCCAGAGGACTGGGCTCAATTCCCAACACCCACTTGGTGGCTCACGACCATCTGTACTTTCAGTTCTAGACAATCTGACCCCTTCTTCTGGCCTCTATGGGCATCAGGCACACATACGGACAAAGATATACATGCAGACCCAATACCCACACACGCACAAAAAAGTAAACATGAATAAGGTATTAAAAAGTTAGCCTCTTTCTTCTACATATTTCTCCATAATACAGAGGAAAAAGTATTTCAGCGGAAACCGGTGCATCAGTCCAGAATGTGAGAAGTAAAGGAAACCAATATTACTTTCATATATTGTTTTTGCCATTTAAAAGATGATAGAAGAAAGAAGATAAAATATATAAACAGAAAATGACTATATGATGATAATTCTTTTGGCTATGAAAGGATATAATTGTTCAGTCTATGAAGAGTTAAATTCCAAACAAAAATGTTTTTTTATTTTCTTGGTTATTTTATTTATTTACATTTCAAATGTTAAACCTCTTTCCAGTCAAACCCCCTATCCCCTCCCCAGTCCCTCCTGTTTCTATGGGGGTGCTCCCCCTCCAGCCTCAGAGCCTTAGAATTCCCCTACCGTGGATCATCACCTCCACAGGACCAAGGGGCTCTCCTCCCACTGATGCCAGATGAGGCCATCCTCTGCTCCATATGCAGCTGGAGCAATGGGTCCCTTCATGTTTCTCTTCAGTTTGCATAAATCTTTCGTCTTTTACAAAAAAAATTGTTCTTAATGAAATCTTGTTAGTTTTAAAATTCCCTCGTTTGTCCCCGTACTTGCTTTCTGAAACGTCTTATGATGCACTGACATATCCAGTCGTTTCTTAGATGCTCTGGGATTTTAGAACAATGAAAAGTTGTACCAGGGTAGTCGCATACCTTACTAGACAATGTTTAGAAAGACTTTTTTTTTTTTTGGTTTTGAAATTGTACAAAGCTCACAGCTGAGGAAACTTTCAACCCTTTGTTGTATTTGTAGCTGCTCAAAGGTTAAATCATCATTTTGATTTATTTCTAAAATTTTTTTGCTTGTTTTTATAGTTAATGTTTCCACCTAGGACTCAATTTCAACCCACAAGGCAAGGCAGAAGGCCGATGGCCACTGTCTCAATCAATGTTGTTTAAACCTTTAGCCTGTTAGAAATTGGACCTGGTCATCTCCCTGGAGTCTTCAATCCTGAGGATATAACACTAACATCTCTCAGCACACAGCACATTATTATTTAACTCTGCTTCTGGGTACTGTATGTTTTTTTTAAGAATATGTTTCTTTTAAAAATATGTCATTAATTGACATTTGTTCTGGGTTTGGAGGATTTTTTTTTATGTAAAAGTGAGCGATGAGTCTGTAAGAATAAGGTGTATGTGTACACACTGAGGTAAGTAGTGTGGGGACTTTTTCTTCATTAATCAAAAGATGCACACTGCGGATTACAGATTGATGGTATGGCTAATTGACTTTCAAAATGCCTAATAACTAAAGTGGAGGTGCAATGTGATATTTTAGAGATTTCAGTTTTGATTATTGGCAAATCATTATTTAAGATTAAGATGGATTTATGAAATTATTGATAATAGAAGAAACATTTCAATGATCTTTGGCATGGAAAAATGTATCCTTGATGGTCTTTTACTGAGAGAGTACAGTTTTATTTATTGATTGGGATTATGTTTAGCTAAGGAGCCTAATCCATGTTACTGGTGAATCAAGTCCCCATAGATCGTTCTATCTTATCCTTTCTCATATTCATCTAGTAATTGCTGTTCAATTAGTCAGAATTAAAATGAATTGGACTAATTTTCCAAGAGGTATATGCCAAACTGGAAAGTCATTTAGAAGGAGATTTTCCCTAGCATTAATACGTCTTTGTTTTAGCAAGTGAAAGATCTGTATGACAAGAACTTCAAATCTCTAAAAAAAAATTGGAGAAGATATCAGAAGATAGGAAGACCTCTCATGCTCATGGATTAGGAGAATTAATATAGTAGAAATGGCCATTTTGCCAAAAGTAATCTACAGATTTAATGCAATCCCCATCAAAATTCCAACTCAATTCTTCATAGAGTTAGAAAGAGCAATATGCAAATTCATTTGAAATAACAAAAATCCCAGGATAGTGAAAACTATACTCAACAATAAAAGAACTTCTGGGGGAATCACCATCCCTGACCTCAATAGTCATAAAAACTGTATGGTATTGGTACAAAGACAGGTAGTCAGAACAGTGGAATAGAATTGAAGACCCAGAAATAAACCCACACACCTATGGTCACTTGATCATTGACAAAGGAGCTAAAACCATCCAATGGAAAAAAGACAGCATTTTCAACAAATGGTGCTGGTTCAACTGGAGGTCAGCATGTAGAAGAATGCAAATTGATCCATTTTTATCGCCCTGTAGAAAGGTTAAGTCCCAAGTATATCAAGGGCCTAACCATAAGACCAGATACACTCTAACTAATAGAAGAAAAAGTGGGAAAGAACCTCAAACACATGGGCACTGGAGCAAATTTCCTGAACAAAACACCAATGGCTTATGCTCTAAGATCAAGAATCGACAAATGGGACCTCATAAAGCTGCAAAGCTTCTGTAAGGCAAAGGACTGTCATTAGGACAAAATGGCGACCAATAGATTGGGAAAAGATCTTTACCAACCCTACTTCTGATAGAGGCCTTATATCCAAAATATACAAAGAACTCATGAAGTTAGACTCCAGAGAGCCAAATAACCCTATTAAAATGGGGTACAGAGCTAAAAAAAGAATTCTCAGCTGAGGAATATCGAATGACTGAGAAGTACCTAAAGAAATGCTCAACATCCTTAGAAAATATCATCCTGAGTGGGGTAACCCAATCACAGGAAAACACACATGGTATGCAGTTACTGATAAGTGGACATCATCCCAAAAGCTTGAATTATACAAGATACAATCCATAGACCACATAAAGTTCAAGAAGAAGGATGATCAAAATGCAGATGCTTAAGTCCTTCTCAAAAAAGGGAAGAAAAATATTCATAAGAGGGTATATGGAGGCAAGATTTGGAGCAGAGACTGAAGGAATGGCCATTCAGAGCCTGTCCTACACAGCCACCAAAACTAGATAAGAATGATGAAGCTAAGAAGTGCATGCTGACAGGAACTGGATATAGGTGTCCCCCGAGCATGTCCAATACAGAGATGAAAGCTAGCATCAAACTACTGAAGTGAGAACAGGACTCCCATTGGAGGAATTAGAGAAAGGATTGAAAGAGCTGAAGGGGCTTGCAACCCCATAAGAACAAAAATGCCAACCAACCAGAGCTCCCAGGGACTAAACCACTACACAAAAAAATATACATTGACTGACCCATGGCTCCAACTGCATATCTAGCAGAAGATGGCCTTATAGGGCACCAATGGAAGGAGAATCCCTTGGTCCTGCCAAGGTTGGACCCCCAGTTTAAAGGAATGTTGGGGGAGTAAGAAGGGGGAGTGGATGGGGAGGGGAACACCCTTATAGAAGAAGGGGAGGAGGAGGCTATAGGGGGCTTATGGACAGGACATCGGGAAATGGAACATTTGAAATGTAAATAAAGAAATATCCATTAAAAAAACACTGGAGAAAAAAATTCTTTTTATTTTTTGTGTTTATGTGTGTGTATTAAATTAGTTACCAAACTCTGTGTCTCAACCCCTTTGGTGGTCACATATCAGATATTCTGCATGTCGGATCTTTATATTACAATTCAAAACTGTAGCAAAGTTATAGTTATGAAGTAGCAACAAAGTAATTTTATGGTTGGGGCTTTTACCATGAGAAATATGGTATTGATGGGTTCCAGCATTAGGAAGGTTGAGAACCACTTCTCTAGGGGAAAAGAACTTACAGAATCTATCTATCTATCTATCTATCTATCTATCTATCTATCTATCTATCTATCTATCTATCTATCTATCTATCTATCTAGACTGGCTTACAGCTAGTCCAGCAATGGCTGTCTACCAACAGAAGATCAAAGAATCCAGGAGTTGATCAGTTCATAAAGCTGGATGTCTCATCTGTCTTTCAGTTCACACCAGAACCCAAAAGGAACGGACTTGGTAGCAAGAGCAAGCTTTTGCTTTTCCCTTTCCTCTTCCCCTTGTCCCTTTTCCATGTCCTTCTTACAGGCTGCCAGCAGAAGCAATGCCCAGATTAAAGGTGGATCTTTCTACCTCAAATGTCTGGGTCACAAATGGGCCTTCTCATTTCATATCATCTAATTTTTAAAAAAGCAAGTAAGCAGGCAAGCAAACATACAACAATAGCAACAGCAATGTCAACAACCTTTTACAGGTGTGCTCTGGTGTCTGAGTATTAGTTAATTCCAAACGTAGTTGGCTTGGAAACTAAGAAGAGCCATCAGAAATCCAAAAATAACCATTACAGTGTGTGTTCCTGTGTGTGCGCATGCAGGCGTACAGACAATGTCGGAAGACAGAAGAAGATATCAGAGTCCCTGGACTTGGAGTTCTAGGCTGTTGTGAGCTATACAACATGGGGAACCTGTCTCTAGTTATCTTAAAGAGCAGCAAGCAATCTTAACTGTAGAGCTGTCTCCCTGCTTCCCAGCACCTGATTTAGCATGTTATATATGAATATATCTCGACTCTACTTCCATGGTTGCTGAGAATAAAAATATCCAAGAATTCAAGCTGCACTTTAATACCTTTCCTATTTATCAAAGAAGCTTCAAATGAAGTGTACCAACACTGGCATTTAGGACTATTGAATCAGAGAAGGGGAGTAGGATTAGTGTTAGTATCTACTGGTAAAATATGCAAACTGAAAAGAACTATGTAAATTATATGTGTTGTGTGTCAGAGTGGTCTCCTTTGGTTAGCTTATTCCTGTAGGGTTTCAATATGTCACCTGATCACTGACTTGTGCAGTAGGAGGGTGACTGATGTTGAGACATTTGAAATCTCCCTTCCAGAGAAGTTCAGCCTTGGGGAAGGTATTCAGGTGGAGGGTCACGGGAACAGGATTATTTGGTAGCACAGGATCCACCACTCCCCACAATATTAACTCTTGGAGCGGTACTTACAATTCCCTTCTTAAAGAAGGAGAAACATATTCTCTCTCTAGAATTTTTACTAGTACAACTGGTCTTCTTCTTCTTTTTTTAATTGTATTTTTTTTAAATTTATATTTCAAATGTTTCCTTTTCTGGTTTCTCATATATAAGCTTCCTATCTCATCCCCTGGGAGGGTGTTCTATAGTAGTGTTCCCTTCTCCGACCACCCCCCTTCCCAGTCTCTGACATTCCCCTACACTGGGGTTCCAGCCTTGGCAGAACCAAGGGCTTCTCCTTCCATTGATGCCCAACAAGGCTATTCTTTGCTACCTATGCAGCTGGAGGCATGGGTCAGTCCATGTATAGTCTTTTGGTATTGGTTTAGTCCCTGGGAGCTGTGGTTGGTTGGCATTGTTGTTCTTATGGGGTTGCAAGCCCCTTCAGCTCCTTCAATCCTTTCTCTAAATCCTCCAATGGGGACTGCATTCTCAGTTCAATGGTTTGTTGCTAGCATTCACCTCTGTATTGACATGCTCTGGCTGTGCCTCTCAGGAGACAGCTGTATCAGGCTCCTGTCAGCATGTACTCCTTAGCTTCACCAACCTTATCTAGTTTTGGTGGCTGTATATATATGGGCTGCATACCCATGTGGGGCAGGTTCTGAATGGCCGTTACTTCAGTCTCTGCTCCAAACTTTGCTTCTATATCCCCTCCTATGAATATTTTTATTCCCCCTTTTAAGAAGCAACTCGGTCTTCTTTTGCTTGAAAATAAACAATCTACATTGATTTGATCTATTCCATACCACAAAGACTAGCTAAGAAACATAATTTATTAACAATTACAAAATATGTAAACTCACAAGAGATATTGTCTTGTGGGAAAATATTGTTATGCAGGACAGTTACTCATGGAACTGTTGTAAACAAATTGATAAAATCTAAGATAATTTCCTTTCTTTCTGGATCTTTTATTATAAAAAATTTCTTTTCCATTCTCCCTTATGTTATTCTTTAGCCCACTAAATAGCGAATGCTCACACATTTCCTGTTCCCTGTGATAGTTCAGTCTTGTGTCCGTTCCTCTAGGATAACTACTAACAGTTCCCTTGGCTTCCATGAGGTCTCAGTTTGCAGCCACTCAAATGTTTTTAATAGCCTTGATAGCTACACTTATCACAAGAAAAGGTGAGGTGATCAAGTTGTCAAAAATAACTGAGCTTTCTTATAATCTTTTATCCCTTTGAAATAAGAAGACGTGGTATTTAATGAGTATAAAATTTGAGTTATTCAATATGAATACATTGTAGAAATCTGCTGTACAAGGTGTAATTATTATACCTTGCTATTAAGAGGGTATATCTAATGTTAAATGTTCCTACTATCATAAAAAATAGTGGCAAGATGTTGGAGGAATTCATTTAGTCCCTCTGTTCATATCATCTCTATGACTTTTTCTTTTAATCATTCTTTTTTTGGTTCCTTTTATTGTCTTAGTCTATTTTAAAATTTTATAAAAAGATGCCCAAGAGTCGATACTTAAAAAGTCCATTGTGGCTCATGGTTCTGGAAGCTGGGAGGGCAATGGCACAGTGTGAGTGAAGGCATTAAGTTGCTTTATCAAAGAAGGACAAGCAGGTGCATACAGAAGAAAAAGCAAGAGAGAACTAAGGCTATTGATAGACTTTATAGAAATAATCCTTGTGGAGAAATAGCCCAACTCCATGAGCACACACCTCTGAAATCATCATCAGCCTTAGCCTCTATGGCTTGAGTTGAACTGACTAAGGTAAGAGGCTAGGAAGTAAGGACAGACACAGCGACATACAGAAAAGATGGGATCTGGTGAGTCGTGTGCCCAAGAGACTCAGCATGTTTAGTATACATTACTGATTGAGAAGGTGGGTGTACTGTGTACGGCCGAATGAGAAGGCAGGGTTCACACATCTATGTATATCTGAAGGAGGATCAGGTGAGTAGGAGGGAGATCGCTGTAGGGGAGTAGCTTTAAGTTGCTGTCATCCTGGAGGAGAAAGCATCCATGGTTGGACAGGAGGAAGGATTTAAATGCCCATGGTTTGAAGACATTGGGATCCTTAAAATGTCTGCACTCCTATTAAATTTCTGACTCTGTCAGAAATTGATCTCTCCTCCTCCATACCTTGCTTTGCAATACTGTTAACTTGGAGTCCAAATTAATACCAATTTTCGAGCCAACCATTGTTTCCAATGAGCCTAGATGATGATGATGATGATGATGATGATGACGACGACGATGATGATGATGATTATACCTAAACTATTCCTGTCTCTTCTCTCTATTGGCCTTTCAACCTTCTTTCACTGGAGTGATCCAAGGCACTCAAGACTTAAGAAAAACAAGCATTTATGCCGTCTACCTCAGACCCGCTGGTCTTAGTAGCAATGAAAGCACCAGACACTCCCATAAAACTGGGCCTTCACCTGATATCAGGTCGTAGTGCTGCCAGTGGATCCTTGTTACGCATGAAGGGAACTTACTTTATAATCCCTGCCTACATACTAATTTCTCAGCTTAGTGTCTAGCTTGTCATCCCTCGTCACATTCCTGCAGGTCTTCTTCACTGCAAAGGCAGATGCAGCCAGGCAGAAGCTGTTCGAATGCCTTCTTGCATGAACTGCCCACTCTGCATACTGCATGTTCACTCACATCTAAAACCCTTCCGTCCCCTGGAATCAGCGAAGATGTGATTGACAACCTTTCAGTTTATGTCTTCTGTCGAATAACCTCAAGTCTGGCTATGGATTTTTCATTGTTGTGGCTCCTTTTCTCTTTCGTATATGCTGTATCCTGCACATCTCGGGTCTAGAAAACTGATGAGTGGAGAAGAAATGAAAAGACAGACACACAGACACATGAACAGACAGAAATACAAAAAAGCTGAAGTCAGGTCCAACTATTGCAACAACCATACCTTCTGTAGATTTATTTTGTACAACATAGGGGTGGGCTAGCTATTTCAGCTAGGAGCTTTCTGTAGGGGAGCACTCTCAGACTATAAATATCCCAGGGGGAGAAGCTGCAATTTTCGTACACAATGCCAATTGTTCATAAACTTTCATTTTTGTTCCAGAGAAAGACTTTGTTAGTTCTGAGCCTGACCCAAATGGGAAAGGTTTTGACAATTCTCCACGGATCCAACTTGGCTTTGGTTCATGGCATATCGCTTATGTTAAATAATACACGTTTGCCCAGAACTTCATTGGATTAGGACTTCACTCATTCCCTACAATGTGTGTGTGTGTGTGTGTGTGTGTGTGTTTATGTGTGCACGTGTATGTGTGCGTGTGTATATCTGTAAGAGAGGAGAGGAGGGAGGCAAGCAGGGAGGAAGGGAGAGTGAGTGCTCTGGGATTACTGGCATTACCCAGCACTGGTAGCTGCCATAACTTTTAATATTATCATTCCCAGGTTACCAACTTATCTATTCTGAGAACTCACAGTTCTCTAATGCGATATAAAGTCCTCTTCTCTTTTGGAAGCTAATAATTCTACTCTTTAGTCCTGTGATAAACATTTTGACCAAAGCAACTTAAGGGAGAAAGGACTTACTTGTCTGACTGTTCTAGGTCTCAGCCCATCACTGAAGACAAAGCAGGAACATGAGTCAGGAGCTTGAAGGGAGATTCCTTGCTATACCACAGACTTTTCCGAGGATCAGGCAGCTCTCTCTGTAGCTAAGAAGTACAGCAGAAGCCATGGAGAATGCTGCTTGCTTGCTGGCTCGAAGGGCAGCTTGTGCTCAGCTAATTTTCCCCAGGACCACCTCCACAGTGATGCAGCGGGCTTGGTCCTCCTCTATCAGTTCGCAGTCAAGTTTTCACCACAGATAGGCCCATAAACTAGTGTTAGTGGGGTATTTATCAATTGAGACCGTACCCTTAGAACACTCCGGGATATTTCCCCGGTTTCAGTCTGCAACAGTTAGTGTCACTTGGTGGACCCACATCGTTGTCAGTGTCAATTGTCCCACCTCACAGCAGGGCTCAGCCATTCATCTTCCCATCTTTATGGGTCTGCTCCAGAGTGGAGAAAGATTGTTTTTTTAAAATATATCCATCAATGGGAGATGTAAAACCCTGCCAAGAAGTTTGGCAAGGTAGAGCATGTTGAGACCCTGAGACTTCGTAGGCACACGCCTGGGTCTTAGAAGACTCCCAGCTCCCGGTCAAACTCTTGACTTGGAGCATATGCACATAAAAGAAAAGTGTCCCGTGGTAATATAGGCTAAAGATAGAGTTCTCCATGCTAATGAGTTACCTAGAGGCCCAGAGGGCTTTGCCAATAAGCTTTCCTTCCCAGACATTCCTCCCCGAAAAAGACATTTAATCTCATTTCACAAACCCATTTTCTGCCATGACAATAAACTATTTAGAACCATGGACTGTCTCACCGTGGGGAGTCATGAAGAAGGCCTTTGCCTCCAGACCCTAGTTGCCCTGTAGAAGATCTCTCTGTGCTCCCAGCCACAACTGCCACCAAGCCTGCCACTGCCAAGCTAAGGACAGTCACCTGCTAAAACAAGCTGGAGCTCCCCCTTTCCCATGCTGACCCCTCCTCGCTCTGGGCTAGACACTGTCCCCAGCCCACGGGCTCCTGACTCTGTTTTCTGCTCCTCCTTGACTCCCAGCGGTGCCTGGATGTCCAAGATTCTGAGAACCCCATGTTCCCATCCTTGTAGCAGGCCCGGGGACCCCTGAACCAGTTCTGGCTTTCGCACACCTAATACTGGACTTCCTCACCCCTGGAGTGGTGTTTCTGTGCTCTCTTACCCGCCCTGGCAGCAGTGTGGTGTAAGTGCACTAAAACTTCCCAGGTTCTGCCTTCCCAAACGGCCATGCTCAGTGGTGGAGTTGACATGGCCAACAACCTTACACATCAACTTTTCTATTCAAACTAAAATGCATCATTACCCGTAGCTGAGCAATCCGTTGTGCATATGTACCACACAGTCATTTTTCACCCATCAGCTAATGGACAGCTCAGTTGATTCCATTGAGAAAAGATCATCAGTGAACATGGATGAGGAAGTGTCTATGTATTATGATATAAAGTCCTTTGTGGCTATTCCCAGGAGTGGTATAACTTGTTATAAAAAAAGTTCTTTTTCTAGCTTTCTGGAAAACATCCAAACTGATTTCCAAAATGGCTTCACTGGTTTAAACTCTGCCCACAGCGAATAAGGGTTCCTCAGTCCTCACATTCATGGACCAAGACATAAACTATTATTATTATTTTGCTAAATAGTCATATGTTTGTACTGCTTTCTACGTTTATCAGAGAAGCTTCCTTCTTATTGTAGTAGACTGAAGTTCATGCAGAGACTATATAAAAGTCCCCAGGGCTGCAAAGAAGTGCTTATGAATTCCTAACCTTGGATGCAGCATCTATGCCCACTCCTCCAGACGCGGTGACATTGCAGGAATGGGTAGCATTGTTAAAAAGTGTAAAAGCCAGTGTAGAGCACAAGTGCTGAGAAATGCTCAAAATCTGGCTGTTGCACAAATGAACTCACAGAATCTGTGGTTACTCTGTGAGACCTGAATAAGAATGAACCAGGTAACAATTGCATTTTGGGCAAAGGAGGGCTTCTGATGCCCAGCGCTAGCCAAGGAGCTATTGGAAGCTGATGGGTGCTGAAGGAGAAGGAGGTACTTTTCTTTATGGGCTTTTCTCTACTGGCTGGCCCCCTATTCTCTAGTAGATGATTTCATGCCTATGTGCATATTAACAGTATTAACTGGACTCAGTGATTAGAGAGAGAAAGAGAGAGACAGACAGACAGAGACATAGACAGAGAGACCATGAAACAGGAAGGGAGATGTTTTGGGAGGGGTCTGAGGAGGACTCAGACAGATAAAACGGATGGTAGCTATGATGAAAATACATTACATAGTTGTATGACATTTTCAAAAATAAAAATACAGCATTGCGTGACATTATTACAGAATACCGTCATATTAGATTTTTCCTCAGTAGGCTGGCGAGGCATTTTAGTTGGCAAATGTTTGCACTATAAGCATGAAGATTTGGTTTCATTCTGAGAACTGATGTTTTCAAAAGTTGGGCATAAGGATATATGCTTCTACTTCTAGTGCTGGGGAAACAATGACAGGCAAATTCCTGACTAGGCTGGCTCTCCACCTTATGCATTTCAGGTTAGTGAGAGACTCTGTCTAACAAAATACACGATAGATGACACCTGAGAAATGACAAGCTAATGGTGTCCTCTTACCCCTTCTCTATCCTGTGCACATGTGTTTACCTCCATTCCTGGACATGCAAGTATTTTCCTTTGCTCCAATGCGAACCACCATCTAGACTGATTTTATGAAAAAAGACAATTGGTTATATATAGGTAAGGTCTTAGGAATATTGAAACGATGATAGACTGGAGAAGTGGTAGCTCACTGCCCCTTATAACTCCAGTTCTAGGGTAATGTGATGCCTCTGATCTCTACAGACAGTGCACTCATGTGCATGTGTGTGTGCACATGCACACACGCACACAGATATTAATAAAATACATCTTCAAAAGAAGAAAGATAAAACAGGGACAAGTCTGTGTACAGCTTCAAGGATTTGAAAACTATTTAGGTGTGGTAAGGGATTAAAGAACTATCAGACAAATGGACACAGGGAAACACAAAAATCACAGGGCTGGTGCACCTGGATCTCTGATGGAGAAAGGACAGCATCCTTGACTCATTACATTTATTAGACACAGTTGAACAGAGAGGCGGGGCTATTGCATGCAGCTGAACAAGGAGGTGAGTTAATTATACACAGCTGACCAAACAGGTGAGGTTTTTACCTTTCTTCAGCAAGAGGGAGGCAGGGTTTAAGGTACAGTATACAAAGGGGGCATGTTTATCTACTCTTAGGAGGAGGAGTCGGTGGTGGAGCAGTTATGACCTGAAGATCATAAACATTGGGAATTGGAGCAAGCTACAGTGGGCTATTTTCTGTACACATTATCAGCATCCACAGTTGGATCATAGGGGCAGACTTTTCCACTGCTTCTTAGGGTTTACTGGATCTGAGGCTAGGGTCCTTGACATGGTCATGCCATTATCAACAGTAGACACACGGAACCTCACACACTCAGGTCTGCTTCTACTCTCTACAAAGGAGAGAATATTCTTACAACTGTACCTGCTAGTACAAGTCTAAACCAATCGTTATAGACCCTTCTGATATAGTAACTGCAGGCTACAAATAGAGGAATCAAGACTCAGATTGATAAGCACTGTGTTCATTGTCACAATGTATTTGGTGAAGCTGGCATCTGAAGCCAGGAAGACAGACTTGCTAGATTATCTCCTTCCTATCAACTACCTATTCCTAATCCTACAACCCACCATGGAAAATTGCAAGCAAAATAATTGTATGGTCCGACAAGCTATTCAATTATGAAATAGATAATCAGAATTTATTGTGAGTTGCTTTCTTTAAAATCTGTGGGAGTATTTTCCCCATGGTAAATTGTTCTTTATTCTTTTGTATGGAAAATTTCCACACCAGCCTAAGTTACATACACGCCAGTGTTTTATAATGCCTGATAATGGCTTTATAATAAATGTGGCTTAAAAGATGCAAGCCTAGTTATCTGCCCATTGGGTTTTGGGGAGAAGTCAAATTTGTTTCTTTGACAATCCCTATTTAAAATAATTAAAATGGGCTCAAGACCCCATATGTACAACAATGCCAAAGGAGTTTAAGCCACTCCTAAAGCCTATATGGACTGATCTCTCCTCATTTGAATATCCTTTTGTTTGCTAAGACTGAACCCCCAGTGAGCGTTTTTGGGGGATTAAATGGGGGGGGAGGATGGAGGGAACACTCATAGAGAAGGAGGGAAGGGGGATGTTGCCCGGAAACCAGGAAAGGGAATAACACTCGAAATGTATATAAGAAATACTCAAGTTAATAAAAAAAATTAAAATGCTATACTTTAAAAAGTTCGTCCACCATATGAATCTCCTTGATTTCATTTTATTGTGTTGGATTTCCTGCATTAAACAGAAACACTGCTACTTCATTCTCTCGTATGCTCTGTCTTATGGAAGATGTCTACACAATTGATAAGTTTTGTGAGTTTTTTCACTTCAAAGAGAGACGATTGAATTTTTGATCACCTTTTGTGGGAACAGCGTTTTCTTGGTGGGCCTTCCAGCGAGAGATATTCACGGTGAGATGATACACATTTTAACTAAGTCATCCATTCCTAATTCAGATTCTTCCTCCGGTTTCATGTATGCATGAATTTACAGAAGTGCAGTAAGTTTTCTATGCTTCAGGGACTGTGCAGTGGAAGTAGCATCCAGCAGAGACTTGACTGTATCCGACAAATGCCTGCTGTCAGATTTTCCCTTCTCCTCTGTTTGACGTGATGGGATCCCTCACAAACATGTCGATTCAGACCAGCGTGCTGCATCCTAAATTATGAAAACAGTACTTGCCTATTAGCATCAAAAAACAGTGGACTCATCATGGGGTATTTTTCTGAAGCAAAACCTTGGCGATGAGACAAGCAAAGAAGACTCTTCATCAATTATCTCAATATTTTAAACGCCATGGCATAGGGCGGGTGTTTGACTCTTGCTGCGGGATGGCAAGTTTGCTGTGATTTATGTGGATCTAAGTGTATGATTCTAGTTTTGATGACAGATGTTCCGGGAATAATATTCAATTTTGTGATGTGTTGTAATATCCTTAGGGTAAGAATGAATCTACATTGAGTTGAATAGTATTGAAGTTGTAGTTGTTAATTGAAGTTGCTATGCTTTTTACTTTAGTTCAGAGCATCATGCCTGAACAGACAGAGAAAAGAGCAATTATTTTTAGCAATTGCGGTACTGGCTTGCAAAATTCCTGGCATGTGGCAAGCCTCTAGACACGCAGGGAAGGAGGGGCGGGTCACAAGCTGGGTTCTCTCTGGTAAAAAACGCTTGTCATTTTCGAAAACCAATAATGCTTTACGTGTGTTTTCCTTCAACCTCTGTTAGCAATAAGCTGCCTTTAGATGTGATAGAGTTAAATAAAATGGATGTGTCAATCAAAAGTGGTAAGTTAGAAACTCATTCTCTTATTTTCATATGATTTGATAATTTAGGTCCTCTCATTTCAGATTATTATTATATATCAATGATTATATCCTTCTGTTTTACAGTGAGATGATAATGCACTAGAAGAAAGGGAGAAACTTCAACCACAGCCTTTGGAAGGGGCTCAATGACACATAATAAAAGGATAGTCCTTAGGGACTGAATACTTTCAAGCAAGCATCCAGAAAATGGAGAAACCATGAGGCAATTTTTAAAACCAGTGATGGGAAATGAATTCAACAAGACAATATTTGCTCAGAACACATTTATATAACTTTATATTTTATTTTCTCAAGCACTCTAAGACATGTCACTGTGCAAATAAAACCACATAAAATGCCCTTATACTGCCTACCTGATAATGACAATGTGCTATCATGATATTCAAGATCCCTTTCAAACATGCTGTCTTAGGGTTCCTATTCCTGCACAAAACATCATGACCAAGAAGCAAGTTGGGGAGGAAAGGGTTTATTCAGCTTACACTTCCACATTGCTGTTCATCACCAAAGGACGTCAGGACTGAAACTCAAGCAGGGCAGGAAGCAGGAGCTGATGCAGAGGCCATGGAGAGATGTTACTTACTGGCTTGCTTCCCCTGGCTTGCTTAGCTTGCTCTCTTATAGAACCCAGGACCACCAGCCCAGGGATGGCACCACCCCCATTGGGCTGGGCCCTTTCCCCTTTGATCATTAGACAGCTGGGTCTCATGGAGGCATTTCCTCAACTGTGGCTCCTTTCTCTGTGATAACTCCAGCTTTTGTGAAGTTGACACACAAAACCAGCCAGTGCACATGCTGAGTGATTCAGTTCTTACGTAGACTATGTCCCAGCTAAGGGACATCTTTCACAAAGTCTCCAATTTGGTGTCTAGTCTATTGGAAGAACTCTTTAGTCTCTCTTTTTTTGACCCACTGTTAATGGGGGTTGCTAACATTTTTTTAGCACTTTTTTTATGAGGCAGATTTGCACTGAGTGCTTTTCATGTATTTTCTCATTTACTTCACACAAAACATCCTGTGCAGTGGGTCTTAGCGTTTTCCCCATGGTGAGCGTTAGATATGTAGAGGAACAAACATCCTCTAGGTTGCAGAGCTGATAAGAATTCACCTAGAATCCGGCCTCACTCTAGACTTAAGAGCGCTCTAAACCACTGAATTGAATTGCTTCTGTTTTGCTTTAAGCCTTCTATCCTGCTGCATTCTTCCTTTGAATTCTGCCTTCTTCCTAACCTCTGGGGCAGCTCCCTTGGTTGGGCTGCTTGGCTTTCTATGTGGTTCTGCACCTGATCTCATTCTCACTTTGATTTTGGCTGCACGCCGTGTAGTCTCAGAGTTGCCCACTTCCTCCACTGCTCATCTGTCCATCAGTGCCTGTAGGGAGTGTCTCTCTGTCACTCTCTCACGAACACATCACATCAAGTCACTTCTGCATCTTAATTCGTGTTCACTGACTCTTTCTAAACATCTTGGGATAGCATCCTATCTTCGATTTCATAAACTATGCTGTGGCCTTTTGGGAAAGCAAATATCCTTATCTTCCACATTTTAAATATTTTCTATTCAACACCTGTTGGCGGGCACCTTCCTCCTTAACTTCCCTTGTTAACTATTTTCAAAGCCTTGACAACACCTGAGTAAAACAACTGAGGGACGAATCCATAATTTGGATCGTGACTTAAGAGCACGGCTCATCACTGTGGGCGACACGGCAGAGTTCACGTTGGTGAGAGCAGCTGGAACCCTTCACATTGTCTATAAGGACAAGGAGTGAGCAAGCACTGCATGCTGGTTTTTCTTTTTCAATTTTCGTTCTGTCCCAGTCCTGAGCCCATGAGATGGTGCTGTTGACGCTGAGGGTGGGACTTCCGGTCCCAGGTAAACTGCTCTGTGTAAGTTATGCAGTCATTCTCTTGTGTTCAAATCCAGACTGACAATGAAGATCAACTGACACACCCCCAAGCTGAGCTCTCAACAAGGTTCTACTTCATTAAAATTCTTCACCGTCAGTGTGCTCTAGAAGTCTTATTCTCATAGATCCTTTATTGTTCAGGGTTTAAAAATCTAAAATATGACATACTAGGTAGTAGGTTTTTTTCTCTTGTCTACTGAATATTTCCATACCAACCCAATACTTTTGTAATCAACCTAACATGACATCCATTCTTTTTTGTTTTTTTGTTTTTGTTTTTGCTATAAAGCCTGTTTCTACAATTTTATTGATTTTTTTAAAAAGCTATGTCAGCTAACTGGGCTTTGATTTCAGGAGTGCTTTTTTGTTTCTCTATCTCAGCTATATCATGTAACAATAATAATCATAATAATGACATCAAGCTTATTTTTATTATTATTATTATATACAAGACAGTGTTCTAAATCATTGCATGGATTAGTTTACTTAAATATACATTAATTAGTCACTCATTGTTGTTCCTGTCTCATGGGAAAGACCTTGTCATATTGTCTTTTTGATTTATTGATATTACAGGCCTCTGTACAAGCTCTTTTTATACTGTATTGACAGAAATAGTTTCTATAAATGTTTTCAGAACTTGAGGTTATCTCTCTTTGCCTAGACCTGCTTCCTCTCAACAATACATTTGCATATTTGTCAGGGGTTATTCTTCCTAAATACTTTCTTTCATAACCTTAAGATATTCCATGCTTTCTTTTGAGTCACATATTAAATTGGAAGGTCTCTGCCTCACATTAAAAGCTACCACATAGGTGTTTTCTATTGCCATGTGATATAAGCTATAGTCAAATTTTTTCAACAAGCACCTTACAGTTTTCAAAATTATTTCTTTCAAAGCTTCTCACTCTGGTTATTTCATTGTTAGATTCCAGCTACCAGTCCTGTCCTTGCCCACTTTCCTATCTACTGCAGAAGTCTGATTCAGTGTCAAAGCTTGGCCTAAATATTACTTTTCACTTCCCTCAGAACTTAAACCAAGGTGACCTTTGATACTTCGGGAACATTTATTCATGCTACTCAGGTGCACTCATTTATTGCCTTATTTTGTTGACTGTGAAGGTTTCTTTCTGGTGGGCTGTAAGCATCGTAGAGAGATGCATCAGTTATACCTGTCCTGCGTTCCCCTGGACACAAGAGATACTTTTACAGGGGACAGTCTTAAATGCATTCGACTGTAGGAATGGGTGCAGAATCCTGTTTATGATGTATTGATTTCCTTGCAATTTGGAGAGACCATACATATGTTTTATAGACAAAGAAGACTGATAACTTTGAGCTTACCTACAGTGAGAAGTGTTCGTTTCCTTTCTGAAGTGCAAGCATTTGCATATCCTCTAAAGCCAGTCCAGATTGGGAAAGTTTTAATTTCACTCATCGTGTGCTTTATTCTCTCTAGTTTTGCAGTATAGCACCAAGGGTCACCCAAAGCTGGAAAGTTCCTTTCATGTTTCCTTACAAAGCTTCCCAAGCCATGAGCAACAATGTTGGCTATGCCTTGATGAATATCTA
Source organism: Rattus rattus (assembly GCF_011064425.1). Lineage (NCBI taxonomy): Eukaryota > Metazoa > Chordata > Mammalia > Rodentia > Muridae > Rattus > Rattus rattus. The sequence continues at coordinate 45,452,608 of NC_046171.1, forward strand.
GAAGTGTGCATTGGCATAGATAATCTGGACTCTGGATATATGTCATATGTAACACTGTATTAGGGATTTGGTAAACGGTAAAGATAAAACCACATATTCTATGATGCCATAGATTTTATAGTCAGATACAGGAAAGGGGATTTCAGTTACATACAGAAAATACACTTGTATACCTTCTTATAGATAAGGTTCCATATATGTATATGTATAGATACACTCTATATGTACACCAGGCTTGTATATATGTATTCCACAGCCCTCTCTTCTAAGAGACTTAATAAAGAGAGGCAAAGGAGTTATTTACTTTGTAATTACACACAAAGCTCCTTCTCCCCTTACCAACGGTCATTTCCTGTCCTTTTCTGAGAACCTGAATTGGATAGTATCTATGCACAACATTTTTTTTTCTTTTTTTCGGAGCTGGGGACCGAACCCACGGCCTTGCACTTGCGAGGCAAGCGCTCTACCACTGAGCTAAATCCCCAACCCCGGCCCTTACACTCTCAATGTAGATCAGAAGATGGTTTCGAGCTCAAGATAAACAGAAAGCAGAGGGAAAGACACTTCTGTCTCTCTGTGCTCCACAGGTAGCTGTCCATCTTGCATTTGAACTGAGCCCACAATAACTTACTTCATGGCGACCTGGAATACCCTCCGTACTGTTCCTCCCTCCCACTGCTTCTGGCCTTGCAGTGGGGCCTGCGTTAGAGTCTATGCTTCTAACGATCACTCATGGAACTCAAGCGTCCACGTGAGAACAAGACAAGATTCGTGTCTCCAAGGTGCTTAGAACCCAGAGAAATGTGTCAGAATCATTAACACACCGTAAATAAGAGGTTTAGGACGGCACCTGCTGATACTCCCTAAGCATTGTGGGAATGACAGGCGAGCACCCAAACCGAACTTTGTAAGTCAGGGATGACTTCCTTAAAGGAGCCGCCGTTGCTACCACTGCCATCACCATCCAAGTTCATTTCATAGACACATACCACTTTGATGTCACATTGATTTTTACGGATACCAGAACACAGAATGGATACAAACTAACATATTAAAATAAAATACAAGACAACAGGCATGTTGTCCAAAGAATTGTACTTATAGAGAGCAGATTTTTCTCTCCCTGCCCTCTGCTTCCATAACCACTCGGTCCTGGGTCAGTCTGGAAATAAAGGTCCTAATTAACGAAAACGTTTACGCTCTTTTGGAGGCCACTAGAAATGGATGCTAGCCATTAACTTATTGCCGTGCTCAAGGTCACCGTGGCTGCTTTAGGATAGGTTTAAAGTTTGCTCTGCTGGGCTAATATGGGTGTCGAAGGGGTCAGTGTCCCTTTCAGAGTCCAGAGCTAGGTGTACCAAATTCTTTTCAACCATGAAATTTTGAAACGGTTGCTATAATTCTTCTATTGTTTCACGGAAATTTACTGTCATGTACTCTGCAGGAGTATGTTTTAAGATGCTGTTTCCTCTCTGAAATTGTGAACTGTTCTACAGTGCAGATTTTACAATAATAGAACGAAAAGTCATCTATGCGTTAGCGGTTCGATTAAGATGAATAACAGATACCCTCGTTTCCAGTTGCAATATCTTGATTTTGTCTTTCTACATTTCTGGCAGATGAAACACTCTGGCTAGAGAATGGACTTCTGGCACATTCTCAAAAATATTAGCAAGTGCTTAGAAACTTTTAATTAAAGATGAAAATTTCTGAGTAATAGGGTTGAAGATATATATATATAAATATATATATATATATATAATAAAAAAATCACTTACTTTTAATTAACTTTAGAAAAATAACCAGAATTGGGGAATAAGTTTGATTTCACAATAGAGAAAAATACAGTTCAATCTATTGATAGTCTAAGTGTCTGCAAAATCCTTGCCTGGTTGGTTTTATTGCAGATTCAACTACTAGCTATTAAGTTGAGGCTTTTTTTCCCCTTGAGATACAAGCTTTTTTCTCTTTTCTTCTTCCTTTCTTCCTTCCTTTCTTTTTCTTTCTTTCTCTCTTTCTTCCTTTCTTTCTTTCATCCTATGTCATCTCTATGATACATTGCAAAGAATTTTGCATATATACATATATACATAGTACATTTGGACCCGTAACTTGTGATGAATTTGAAATAAATAAGTTAAAATGATAATATTCCATTGCTTTTCTGTTGGATTACAATTACCACAATCTCAGTCATCTTTTAAAAATGAAACTGCAAGTTAGAATTACCATTTTGACCTTGCCTCTTTTCTAATTTTGAGACTTTCGCTTGGATTGCTGGTGATTAGAAATGAACAAATTTACACATTCGGTCCTCAATTTCTCAAAGATGAAGACTATAATCATAACAGATTTATTTTAAATGATATGGCCCTGGGTATTAGGAAGGAATAGGACAGTTTCTACACTATATTTTCAAGTGGGTATAATTCAAAAGCTTTTTAGAGCAGAACATTGTGCATTTGACAGTAATTGTGACTGATTTTCATAATGCACTGGTGTAGTGTGTCAACGCTTGTGCAGTTAGTTCAGTTCTAGGAAAGGAATTAAATTTGGCAACATTTGGGATTTTCTTCTCCCGACAATTAAAGCAGGCTCTGCTCGCGATATACACATTGCCTTCTTTAGTGTCACTTAGAGATACTCTAATTTCCTGTCAGATTTCAGCCGACCTATTTTATCATGTTGTCAGTTCCCATTTTCAACCCTCTTTCTGCCCTTGAAACACTTGTGCAACCCAACATGGAATCAAATGCATGAAAGAAACCGTTTTCCACTTTCTGTCCTATTTTAGAGATTTCTTTTTAACCCAAGAACTATCTGCTGCCTGAAGCACATTTTGTAACAGCAAGCACCATAAAATAGACCAGAAGTTCTTTAGAATAGAAAACATTTTCTATTTCCTAGAGGGTGTGGTTAATTATTAAGCAATGAGAGAAAACTAACTCAAATCATTTTCCTCTTCAGAAGGGTATATATATCAAGCAAAAAAATTTAAGTAAACAAAGAAATATAGAAGTTTGGGGGCGGGGTTAGGATTTGAAGTATATCTGGGGAACAAATTTAGATTTATTTGTCAACAACATATTTTTTCTATGCGTGCATGTGTATGGTGTATGTCTGTATTTGTTTGAGTATGTGGATGTGCATATGTGCGTTACAGAGTTTAGAGGTCAGAGGTAGCTATTAAGTTCCTTCCTTCCTTCCTTCCTTTCTTCCTTCCTTCCTTCCTTCCTTCCTTCCTTCCCCCCTTCCTCCCTCCTTCTCTTTCTTCCTTCCTTCCTTTTCCCCTCCTTCCTTTCCTCCATTTACTTTCTCCCTTAATTTTTGAGACAGGATTTCTCATTGAATCTAGAACTCTCTCATTGACTATGTAGTTCACTAATGAGCTTCAGGAATCTGCCTGTCTCTATTTCCCCCAGTGCTGAAATCAAAGAATCAAGCCACTTGGCTAAGCTTGTATGTTGATGCGAGGATCTGAACTTAGGTCTTTTTGCTTCCATGACAGGCACTTTACTAACGGAACCATTTCCCCGGCATCAACAAAATATAATTCTTAAAATAGGTTACTTTGGACCTCGTCTCTCCTGATTTGTGCATGCTCTATGAGTTCTAAAGGTGCACACAGCACAGGTAGCCACAGCAGGACAGGTAAAGTTGGAACAATAGAGTTACATGACAGGGCTGTAGTATAGTAAGTAATACAACTCCAGAAATAGCATATGGAACATACCGCATCTGCTACACATGTCAGAAAATGGACTTTGATAGATGGTGTCGCAACACAAAACCACATACTAAAACTTTTTAATTATGATGACAGTGTAGAAGTGCACACAGCCTTGCCAGCAGTGTTAGTGGCTTTTATAATTAGCAAATGGACAAAGCTCATAAATTCTGCATGTGCCTTATGCCTTACAAGTCTTTTTGATTACTGCCGTCAGCATCTATGCAAGCAGGAAGGCGTGACAGGGTTTGGCCATCATCACCTCTGAGGGTGGAGGCATTCTGTTGGGGGTGATCATCTATGGATAACCATACCACCTGGACTTGCCATATTGCTACTCTAAAAATGCCTTGATGTGTGAGAAAAACACGTCCATTTGTGCTAGAAGATGAAGTTAGTTTAGAATACTAAGCAGTGGTACCCTGGGTTTATAAAACCAAGCCCTATACATCACTCACCCATAATTTGAAATACTTGGGTTGTTTAAAACAACTTCACTAAGTCAGGGGCAAGGGGTACAGCCAATGGCTGTTCACAGCCTTTCTGTGGAAGCATTTGCTGACTATGAAAAGTGTCAAGATGTCTGGGTCTACAGGAGTGGTTCACATGAAAGTGAGTGATGTGATTTATAAAATGTTGGCATGGAATTGGGTTTTTCAAAAACTGAATTTTCAAATCCAAGTTAAAACATATGGGGCATTTTTATTCATTCATTTTGTTTATTCCAAGCTTCCCTATAAAGAAAATCGTGGAAGAGAAGGGCAGATGTGTGGATTTACCACCACATAGCACAATTTTCTATTTATTTCCTTGCTTCCTTAGGCAATGTTTATTAAAAATGAATACAGCCTTAAAACTATTAAATATGACTGCAAATTATTTCTATAAACATATATTTTCTAGCAACAAAAGCAATCTCTATAATTAAAAATTCCCTTCGATAGGTGGAATTTTTTTCTTCAGACCAATATCAAAGTCCCTAATTATTTTTATCATTTTTTTAGAAATATCCCTAGCCTTAATGATATCATCTTCTCTTCCCTGATATCCCTTTCTCTTTTCAGTTGTATATGAATGAAACAATTTCATGTGCCAAGGACTTTTTAAGCAGAGTACATAATTATAGCAACATTATTCTTTACATCAGTGCTAAGATTGATTTTTTTTTCTCTTCAAAAACTGAGTCTAGATTTGTGAAAATGTAAATTTTTTAGAAATTAGCTCAGCTAGAAGATGGAAATGAACCTTTCTAAACATTATCTTTTTAAATAAATTTTATTTTTGAGATGAAAATAATTATATTTCTCCCTTCCCTTTCTTCCCTTCAGACACTTCTATATGCCCACCAATACTTGGGGCCCTCCTTTTAACTAATATATGTATGTACATACCTATCCCTAAGTATAACCCTTTTAGTCCGTATAGCGTTACTTGTATGTATGTTTTCATGGCTGATCATTTGATGCTAGACAACCAACGCGTGTGCGTTTCCTTTGGAAAGACCTCTGCTTTCCTTGTTTGGCTATAATTCTTTGTGAAGCGTTGGTGTCTCATGGGATTTTTCCCTTCCCAGTTTGATGTGTCCATTGATGTCATCTATCTTCAGCTCAAATTTGAGCAGTCACGTTGGCAAGGCTTTTGGGGCTCTGATATTACTAGGAGACATAATCTCACATCACACTACTTGGTCCTTTGACTCTTCCAATCTTTCTGCCCCCTCCTTGGCAATGTTCCCTGAGTCTACGTATGGGAGTACCATTGCCCTCGCTTAGCCCACAGGGGTGGAAGGTAAGGAGACCCTGTTGCTGAAGACAATGTGTAGTTCAGAAACACAGCCCAGAGGTCTCTAATCGAGAACTGAACTGATTGCCCCCTCCTGAGAACTAGCTTTCATGGTATTAGAAACCACCAAGCAAGCTTTCAGAGGGGAGAGGTAACTAGAGGTCCTACCCAGATGTGATGACTATGTACCATTTTAATGGTGAGAAGGATATATGGTAACCTATGAAGTTCAGTAGTGGCACACATACCTTGGTGGTTTCGAACAACTCTCTAATTGGACTTCATATCTGCTCAAAAGAGGAAAGCTATGTCTAGCATGAGAAATCCAGCTTAGAACCAGCTGAGTTACCAGCTTAGTAACTTCTCAGTCCTAGTGAAGTCATAGTTATTGGAGGAGAGTCTAAAGCCACCGATTCACTGAATACCTAAGATGAATACTGAAGACGTAGAAAGGAAGGTGAATTAACAGTAAGGATGTCTGAAAAAGTCAGAGCAAAGTGTATTACTATCCACCTAGGTAGCTACAATACATACACATATATAGTTTAAATAATACCTTCTGGGTTACAGTGCTTCCTCTAGGATACAGATTTTCTTTCAAAAATGACAACACCGGGCATGAGAAGGTCTCTTTTTGAGTTTCTGATCATGGTTGTCCAAGAGACTCCCCCAAAACTTTATAGGCTATCACTATTACCCTTGGTTGCTATGCAGAGCTACAACATAAGTCCCTATTACTGAAGACACCACACAGTTCACATAAAAGACTCAGGGGGCTTGAGCTGGACTGGACCTGAAAGCCTTGTTTCTTAGGACTAGCTTCTAAGCCCCTAGAAGGTGATATGCAAGGTTCCAAAGACAGCAGCAACCATGAAGCCTACCTAGATCTGATCTCTATGAATAATAATCAGCATGACATGATAGCTGAGGGTGCAGTAGTGGCATGGGGTGTCTTAGTTAAAGTTTTACTGCTGTGAGTAGACGCCATGACCAAGGCAAGTCTCATAAAGGACGTTTAGTTGGGGCTGGCTTACAGGTTCAGAGAGTTTCAGTCTATTAGCATCAAGGCAAGAACATGGCAGCCTCCGGGCCAGCATGGTGCAGGAGGAGCTGGGAGTTCTACCTCTTCCTCTGAAGTCTGAAGGCTACTAGCAGAAGACTGACTTCCGGGAAGTTGGGATGAGGGACTTAAAATCCACACCCACAGTGACACAACTACTCCAATAAGGATATACCTACTCCAACACCCTCTAATAGTGCCACTCCCTGGGCCAAGCATATACAAACCATCACAGGGTAACAACCTGCTTAACAAGAGGAAAAATATACCTTGTACTGGAAACTTACCTAACTACCCAAAGTAATGTTCTTGTTGAAGAATCCACAACCACCACTTAACTAAAACAATATAATCCCTAACTACATACTAAAGACAGGAGTAGTCCTCAGCTCTCATCAAGGAAACTTCTCTTTGCAGCAGATGGAGATGATGACAGAAAAACCACAAACATTTAAATGCATAATTGTGCGGTTTAGTCAATATTGATACAACTCTTGCACCTAAGGCTTAGTGTAGGGGGTTGGAATGGTGCTGCTTATATACAAATGCTTATTTCTGCACCCTGAGATCTGGTTGCCTCAGACAAGGAGATCCTCATCTACACCAAGTGATCCTATGTAACCTTGCTCCCCAATAAAAGGCTAAAGTCTGTGATTGGTCAATTGATAAAGGTAGGCATGTAAGTTTTCATTTACCTGATTGGGCATCAGAGATAGAGACAGGGAGGAGAGGAAAAAAAGGAGACCAAGGGAGGAGGAAGCTGCCATGAGAGGAGATGGACCAGGGGCATGTGACCAGGAGAAATAGCCAGTAACAAGGGACATATTGCATACTTAAGGTAAAAATAAGTCTAAAAAGAAAAGCAACAAAAACCCAGCATATTCCACCATAACTGCTACATGCTGAATCCTTGTTTTGACACTCTGTTTATCTGGAAAGTAAGAAGAGTGAGGAAGATGGTGCCTGTGGAGGATTCTTACTGTAGTGCTCTCTGATAAGCATTTTCTCTCCCTCAGTGATGCAGATACAGACAAGATTATATCAGAGATTAAAGGTTTAAAAGGCAGCTCCTGCATGGGTTTACAGATCTCATAGGTGGAGGTCAGAGAAGTCACACATCCAGGTTTAAAGCAAGGGGGTTTTATAGAGTTTAGGTGACGTGCCAGCTAGGAATTGAGATGGTGTTCACACATGACAATGACTTGAGCCAGTTGGTGGGCCAGAAACAAGAAGACGAAGAGTGATGACATGTCCTGGAGTTTTCTCCAAGCAGATAGTGGAGTTTTCTCTGTACCAGGCATGGTTTGGGGAAGGAGGACAGACAGGGTTTTCCAGCTTGTGTAGGGGTTGAGCAGGGGTTCCAGCCTAACACTCTCTTCACTCCACCAAGCCATTTCCCACTAACGGAGATGTTTTTCAGAAACATTGCAAGTATCGACTTAGAAAATAGGAAATGACACTTAAATAAAACTAGGCGAGGGTTGGGTTTATTTCTCCACTGTTCTCTTGCTACTATAGAAGCAGAGCCTACAACTGTAGTGTAGGAAAAGTTGCAACAATGCAAAGAGGAAAAAGAAAAAGTCTTATTTAAAAAATGGATTCCTAGGCCATGTTCAGTGTTAGAAACAGGGAATGTGCTGTGGTGTTTATGAAGTAAAGAAGGGTGAACCAGGCAGGACTTCCCCACAAAGTGGACATCTGAACTTCAATCACACCTGCATGTTAACCTCCGTTACATGAGGTGCATTGTGGGCTATTAGAGCAGGTTACAAAGAAGACACAGACAAACCTCTGTCTGTACTAAGTGAACTTTCCAGAAAAGTGAAATTTATTGAAGAAATACTGCCTCTGTTTTCCTTGGTCTCTGACATTCAGATAAAGACATTAATAACTCCGGGGACTTTTTAATAATTCACATTTTATTGGGAAGAGTGTAAAGTCAATTCTGTTTTTCTTAACCTAATAAACTTTGGCTCTTCTTGGCTTATTCTTCATTCCCTAACACAGGGAGAATTCCCTGTCAGTAGAAATGTTACCAGACCCAGCAGAAAGCATCTTACTATTCTCTGTCCTTCCCAATTCATGCTCCACTGGAAACTTTTGGCTTATAGGCTTTTCCCCTCCTGAGAGTACTAGCTTTTATGTGTTCTATAAAATGTCACATCGTACAAAAACAGTTTTTTTCCCCAGGTTTTGCAAAGATTATATGGTCCTTGGGTTCTGCTTGGATGGTTTTTCCTCACCGTACATCTGTGCTCATGGTGAGCACCACAGACAGCCAACAGCTCTGCCTTTGATGGATGCTAGTACATTTCCCCAGTGGCTGATTTTTATTAGTGTCAAAAGATAAAGAGTATATGCATGCACACATTCTGATGCTTTTGAAGGGCATAGCGATGAAAATTGGAATGCCTTTTGTTGTCTTCCTGATCAAATAGTATGTCTCGGGGAGAGCATGGGAGAATTTATTCTTGTGTCATAAAGAGAATAAAGTCTGTCGACATTGTTACTGATCACTCAACCTGAATCCCTCCCTGTTTGGTCAGCAGAGGGTAAGACCATTATGTTAGACAGGGCATAAAATTCAGGCACTCTAAAGGTAATGCTAATTCAGAAATCACTTCAAGATAATGAGTAAGAAGCCTGTGATTAAATCATAGGTGCTTTGTGGCTGGGTCAGTTTCATTACCTATTATTGGGATAAAGCATCCTGGCAGTAACAACTCAGAGAGGAAGGGTTAATTTTAGCTCAGAATTTCAGGTTACGGTCTATCATAACAGGTATATCAAGACATCAGGGACATAAGCAGCTAGTCCAATCCACAGTTAGCAGGATAGGGAGAATGAATGAACACGTGCTTACATTCACCTCACTTCCCTCTCTTTATTACAGTTCAGGACCCAAATCAAGAGAAAGTGTGGGTGGGGTCTTTCCCCCATCTATTAGCATAATCAAGAACCTTCTTTTAAGCACACAGTTCAACCTGAGTCAACAACTCTTCTCTGTGATTTCCTTCCAGGGTGGTTCTAAGTTGCATCAAGTTGGAAATAAAACTAACCATCACAATAACTAGTTATGGAATTAGATTCATCTTTGGTTAAAAAAAAAACCTACACAGGGTGAATTTGAAATCAGCACCATGAACAGTTTGGTATTCAGTATAATGACTACCAATGAGAAAACAGAATAAATCAGATGAACTACACGTTAGCTCAGCTGTAATCGGCAATCTATGTATCACAGAAAACATCACACACAGAATTGGTGAAAATCAAATAGGTATCACTGAGAAACTAAACCTCCATGGGTTATTTATAGTTAATAGGACATATTTTTCTATTTTCCAACTAGGATATATATTACAACTTTCTCTTCAATATTGATGCTTAAAGGCTCTTTCAACTTTTTATCCTATCTATCCTAGCTATTTATACGTATATACTGAACGGTCTGGATGGAACATAAGAAAGCATTCTCATTGGCCAGACCACAGGGGACACACTGTGGAGTCTGTAAGCCCCTCAGTAACTCATCGGAATTGGGGAAATCTTACCGTACATGGAAAATGTGTTTGGAGCATAAGGAAGTCTTCATATGTCCTGTTCATTGGATAACACATGTAGTGCTTTACAGGTGTGCTGGGGAGCGTCAATAAAGAGACTTTCACTAACGAGAACAAGATGCTTTTGTGTAGGTCTTTCTGATAAGCGACCCAGAACACAAAAGAATGTTTTTCATCATCCCCTGGCTTGATAGGACTGACTTTGTGCAGGTGTGACAGCTAGCGTAGGATAGTGTTGCAATGGGCAGAGAGTATGGAATTCACAACTTGGAGAATCATTGAAGACTATTGACAATAGATATAAAAAATACTTTTTATGGGAAAGAGATCCTTAGTGTTTCTTTCCTACTAGTTTTATCAGTTGATTCTTTTTGCATCGTGGTGAGAAAGAGGGGTAATCAAAATCATCCATAACCGAGTGTTAAAAAATGTAATACAGGGGCTGGAGAGATGGCTCAGCGGTTAAGAGCACTGACTGCTTTTCTAAAGGTCATGAGTTCAATTCCCAGCAACCATATGGTGGCTCACAACCATTTGTAATGGGATCTGATGCCCTCTTCTGGTGTGTCTGAAGAGAGCAACCATGTACTCATACGCATAAAATAAAATAAAATAAAATAAAATGAACAGGAAAAATTGGAACAAACAAAGCATAACACAAATCAGCTAAAATGGAACACTGGGCTGATTGGCTCTTCTATGTAAGGAATCTAGAGCCACATCTGGATGCAGCACTGGACTCTGCTTCATCAGTTGACTCTGGTTTCCAGAGCCCTGGTTTTGGGACTACACTCCCTAAATAGTGACTTATAGTATAAACTTAGAAGGATCACATAATGCCATCAGCCATAGGTTTATTACTCAAAAAATAACGGCATTGTATTTGTCATCCACTTTTCATATTCCTCAGCTCCGGTTCAGTTGAGCTGACTATTTATTATGCCCTGGTGGTCAGGAATTCTGGGAATTGTAGTTCCTAGGTCACTGTATTAAAAATAGTCAGCACTACCAAACATGGAAATGGTTGAGTGAATTATGAAAGCAAATGCAATTCAGAAGCTATAGATGGACCCCGAAGCCTAATGTTCCATAGCTGAGGCAAAAAGGAATGCCATATCTATTACTCAGAAAATCACATTATGAAACCTACTTACTGCTGTCTAACCCTTGCCAAGCCAAATTTAATTGAGCAGAACACCCATTTAGAAATAGAAATACATTAGATGAATATTAAATTATTTTACAATACTTTTTAGATATACAGTGTTTTATAATATATTGTAACATACATTTATTTACTGTATATTATATATAATACATGTTGTATTATATATATAATTATTTTTGAGTCACTGGAGTTGACTCTACACTTATTAAAAACTGCTTTTCTAAAGGAGTTATCACTTATACTATAAAAGTCTTACCCTGGGTATATTGAACACATCATTAAAAACGGGACATTGTCTTCCTTACCCACTACCATATTTCTAATGCCTTCGAACTTCTTGCCTAGCAGTGAGTTTGTTTTTGAGCAAATGAGTGAATTTGAAAGAGTGAATGAATGTTTGTTTTGACAGAGTTTCTGTCACTTCTTGGAAGAGAGAACCAATGAGACAGGGAACAGTTCTTTGCTGAGGGGTTTCTGGGTCAAGATGAAACATTAGCAGTAGTGAGTAGGAGCAGACATCTTTGAGAGACTTGACATGGTTGTGGGCCACAGTCAAATCAAAGCCAAGAAAGGGTTAGATAAAACTATAGGAGTTGAAAGGGTCTGGTGGAGGGAGGATGGAAAGAGTACCGGAAGAGTCAACTGAAATTTGGTTGAGGGGAATCTCTGGGATGAGTTAGAAACCTAGTGCAGTGGAAACTCCCAGAAGTCAGGATGATCCTACCTAAGACTCCTAGCAATGGGGCACATGAAGTCTGAACTGGCCATATCCTGTAATCAGGCAAGACTTCCAATAGAGAGATTGAGACACCAATCCAACTATAAAACCTTTGACCTATAATTGGTCCTGCCCTCAAGGTGTGCAGGAGTAAAGATGAAGCTGAAATTGAGGGGATGGCCAATCAATGACTGGTCCAGCCTGAGACCCATGCCCTGAGATGTCCCACGCGCGACTTCCAAGAAGCACACGGGACATAGAAATTCTTACTATGAGTGACTTTATTCCTCTCTATTCCTCTCTCATGGTGGAAGCCCTAGGCCATTATTATCCCCTGCAGCTTAACCACACCTTGGTTGCTTACTCATGACCTCATCAGGTACGCCCGGAAATGGGCAAAGACCTGGCAGGAAGGCACTTTGCACATAACAGTTAACTTCCTAAATGGGGGCTGGGCGGCTGGCTATCTTGACTGACTTGGCTTTCCATGTGCATTTAGTGGGAAGCCAGCCCATCTAGTGGTAGGCAGTTAGCACATGACCCTCACATCTCACCCTTTTAATTTATATAAATTTTATAGCAGTCATGATCACCCTATCACAAAATGAGGAAACCTCAGCTTACCAGGGGCTGATCAAAGGAAATCACTGAGTCTCTCTCAATCCCAGTGCAAATGGGACCCACAGATCCATGGGGTGCAAGAGCAGAGAACTCAGAATACAGAGAGAGACCCTCTCCTCCCAGTGCAAATGGACCCACAGGTCCTTGGGGGGTACAGGAGCAGGGAACTCAGATAAAGTAAGTCCTGAGCAAGATAACTAAATTCCAGGGAGGCCTTTGTACAATGGCCACAAGTGCTTGAGTGAATAACGGCCTTGTCACATTATTGTTGAGATCTGAGTTTGCAAACCAACCATGGTATGAATACTGATCCACAGCATAGGGCTGCATCAAAAGAGAGCCACTCCCCGAAAGTGGGCACCTCATTTGGTCCTCTCAGCTGTTGCCACCAAGGGCCATGGTCAAGCCTTTTATAATGAAATTTAGAATTTCCAATTGTTAGTAATTACTCCAGAAAGTTCACCCATTGTACTTGTCTAACAATAGGGAGGATAACAGACACTGCAGACACAATGTCTGCAGTAGTAATGGCTTTTAGCAGCGAAAGTTTTTTTCCAGGACAGTTCAGGATCAGTCATTTTTCTCTGGAACAACCAGCAGACAATGGAACCAAATTCTGAGATCTGCGACCAGGACAGAGTTCTCCAGTCACTGAGCCACAGGTGGCTTTCCTAAAAATGGCAACACCAGTTACCAGTTAAGGCAGCAAGAGTCACCAGGGAAATGAAGGGACAGGGTAACAGCTGGAATCAGCAGCAGTGTAGAGTCTGAGCGTGAGGGCCACAGTGGGGACGGGAACACACGCAGTGTAACACTGACTGCAGCAACGGCAAGATTTCTGTGATGACAAAAAAGGTGAAGGGGGGATCTTCCGCCTTCCTTTCAGGGCAGAGGAATGACTCTAGGGACCCGGTAACCACGAGAGCTGAATCTTCATGTAACCAGGATCAGCAAGTTTCCAGCAACCACCCAGGCAGCTGGCACAATTGTAGCATCCTGTAGAAAAAAACACAAACATTCCTCTTCCCCATATAAAAAAATACCTGGACAGGATCATGCCAATATATGGATCTTTCTATTTCACCTAGGCAGAAGTATGCCTAGTTGTACGGTGCCATAAACCTTGGCATCCAAATTTTAAAATTGAAATAAAAGGAGCATTATTAGCATTCAGGGATAGCTCCCCCTTTTATTTATTAAAATTGTTAAAATATTATTTATTAAGATAAGTCCTCAAGGATTAAATTGAGGACACTGAGCACTTGTTGTTTTGGATATATAAAGAATGAGATTTTTTCACTAATTTTTCTTATGTAAGGCCTAATCTGTCTGGTATCTGTCCTCCCTTGTTAAAGAGCTCAGGCAATCCAGTTTAAGTTCTTAAATGGTCTATTAAGAACAGTATTTAGTGCTCAATCACTAAGCCATCTCTAGCACCTCACAAACTTTATTTACCTAAACATAAGCATTAATTAGAAATGTCAAATCCTGTAAACAAGGTCCAGATTTAGATTTTAGAAATCTGAGTTGGCAGGTGAAGCTGGGCGTTGAAAGTAAGCAAATGAAGTCTTCTTTTTCCTAAGGGTGTGTTATCAACCCCATTACCATTTTTAAAGAGCTGGGTCTATGGTTTTGTTTAGTTGTTCCAGAGCACTGAAAGGACAGTGAGTTGTCAGACAATTTACACTGAATCACTACTGATTTCAAGTAGAAAACCTGTCTCCAATAAAGCATTAAGTGATTGAAATCAATTGTAAAACCACAAACCACACAAATGACTATCAGTATATGAAGTGAAAAGCTTGATTTTTTACATTTTAAAAAAAACAGCGCAAAGTATGGATTTAATAATCTGTGCTGAAGCAGCAGAAACTCAAGAGAATAAGCAAGTGATCCAATCATATCTGTAGCCTTTTCATTAGATGAACCACCTATAAATACTCCACAAAAGCATGTAAAGAGTATAATTATCACTTTTGCCTGAAAAATTTGTGTAAGTAATAGGCCAAAGATCAGTATTTTGTAATAACCAATTAAATTGCTGTTTGGACTAAAGTATGTTTCACCAGGTTTCTTTTTAAAATACTTCTATGACTCTAGCCTACAATTCTGTATTAACACAGCTGAAGTTTTATCTCCAATGTTCATAACAAAGACCTAAGTCCTCTGGTAAGGGGAGGTACTTAGCCAATTAACATATCTTTAGAAGCTTAACATTAGCTTTAAATATTCTTTTTTGGAGTAGTGTAACAGTTACTCCCCGAATATTAAAGCTCATTCTGAGAGCAAATGTTTGTAGTAAAAATTTCCATATATACTGAAAGATTTAATGTTCTAACTTCTTACATTGAAGAAGCAAAAAAATTATATAATATAAAGGCTATTAGCCACTTTTAATGATATCACTCTATGGGCTCTCTAAAATTATAAGCAAGCTCACAAAATAAAAACTCACAATCCCAGGATGTAAACAAACTGCATAAAAACAATCCTCTAAATCTATCTTGAAATGGCAGTTGGAGTAAGGAAACTGGCTGTAATGTTCTCATAAGTTCTAAAACCTCATCAATCCTTTATGAATCTTGTAACAATCTCTATCCAATACAATCTCTACCTGTTTGATTTTTCCTCAATTATAAATAAATTTGAGTTAGTCAATGTAACACTGGCAATCCTTAATCACAATCTTAAATTCTCCTTGTAACAGCAGACCACCACCACAAGGTCACCTGAGTTCTTAGTACGTGACTAGGCAGCTGTTCTCCCGGCAGTGGAAATTAGCATTAGAATACAGATAACTTCAGGGCAAGCCACAGCTTTAGAAAGCAAAACTCAACCCCCAACAAACAATCTAGTCTCCAAGGCACCACAAGTCTATCTATTATGTTGTAAAGTTTGACTGTCAATTCTACATTTGAACGCACAATGGCGCGGTCTCCAATACCTTTCGAGACAATGTCTTAAATTCTTTTAGAAGCCTGGTTTCTAGCATAAGAATTCCATAAAAATATTACCTCAATTTAGACCTGTCTCACTAGGGTGGCCCAATGTCACATGTTATCTAGAATTACTTCATCTAAATTACAGTTTTAAGCTAACTTTCTGTTACCAATATTATACCTTTTTAACCATATCCAATAACTTGAAAGCCAATAGTCCACAACCAAGGCAAGCAGAGCATATTTATACATTTAAAACCAATGAGAAACAAAATTGAAATGGCTACACATATCTTAATATATACACCAAACACCATATTTACCTTTTTAGCTATGATTTTAAGAGATGCACCTTGTCACCTGTTGAGTCAATTAACCAGTCAGGGATTTTTCTAAGAGAAACAGCTATCAACTCTTGTACCAAGAAAGCTGAGAAGCTGTTAGCGCCTTTAAGATCAGCCCGTGTAGACGCTTAGCCAGCCTCTAAGCAGCTCCTCCAGCTAATCTAGACACCTGGCTCTAGGCACAGGGCTTTAAAGACCTGATTGAAACCTTTTTCTATTCATTTGTTCCCTTTTGAAATGAGTTAAAACCAAGTCAAGGTGTGTACGACCGGCAGATAAGGTTTTTACCATTTTTTTTCTTTTGAACACTAAACGTAAAACATTTAAACAACGAGAAACAAAAATCACAGACATAAACTGACAGACACGGGGACATCCTGGTACCAGAGACAAACAATAGACAAAGAGGGAAAAAAACCAGATGGTGTTCATGGTGACTATCCACTCGGTGGAGTTGATATAGGCGATGGATTGTCTCAATTCCTGGACTAGTCCACCAACGTGTTGAAACCCAATTCCTGTAAGATACTAAGATATATTATCTGAGCGGCACGACCAACATTTGCCAATGGTATGGAAGTGAAACACAGCCCTGAATATTTTTACTCACAACCCAATTACATAAACTCCACCAGGCTGTGCACGGGCACTGAGATGTCCTTTTGTTTGATTCTCCTGAATAAATTTTCAGGCGGTCTGCCTCGATCAAATCTGATCAGCATGACTCTGCAAAGCTGTCGCGTCAGCGCACGGACGCCGCGGCGTCCCGAGAGCCGGCGCGGGAGCTTAATTATACCTTTTATAAGCACCAAGACAAAGTTTTTCTCCCAAAATACTGTGTTCTGTTTATCTCCTCCCTTGTTCTCTCCCGGGGCATTCTTTCCCCAATATTTCACCTCCGAATTGGAGGGGACTGCTACTTGAGATCGATCAGTTTCCTTTTCTCGTTGCAACTTTTCACTACCCTCTGTTTCTGACCATCTTTTCCCTTGCCCCAACGCTCTCCGCTTTGCTGTTTTAACTAGGCAGTTCCCATGCAACCTCTGGCGCCTTTTGGCTAAAACTCAAAGGTCAATAGAAAAAAAGCCGAGGGTTGCCAGAGCAACCACAGCGGCACCTGCACGCGTCCGGCAGGGACTGAGTTGGATCGGATCAAGGCTAGCCATGGTCTCTCAGAGTCTTACCCCACTCATAGCTTCTGTATTTCTTCCGTGAAATGGAGGCTCCGGGTTCTCAGCACCATATGTCCCACGTCGATGAGTGACTTTATTCCTCTCTATTCCTCTCTCATGGTGGAAGCCGCGCTTGCGCCGCCAGGCGCACCTATTTATCCCCCGTGTGCGCACCCACACCTGATTGGTTGCTTACTCATGACCTCATCAGGTACGCCCGGAAATGGGCAAAGACCTGGCAGGAAGGCACTCTTGCACATCGCACAGTTAACTTCCCTAAAGGGGGGCTGGCTGGCTAAGCCATCTTGACTGACTTGGCCTTCCACGTGGGGCGCAGTGGAAGCCAGCGCCATCTAGTGGTGGCGAAAGTTATTGCGGCCCTCTATACTGAGAGAGAGCCCATCCCTGACATTGTTATTAATACTCTTCTATACTTCCTGACAGAAGCCTAGCATAACTGTCATCAGAGAGGCTTCATCCAACAATTGATGGAAACAGATGGAGAGACCCATAGTTAAACATTAGGCAGAGCTTGAGGAATCTTTGTGGAAGAAGGAACAGAGGGTCATTAGAGTCAAATAGTCAAGGCTTTTTGACCTCACAGTCAAGGATGCAACAAGAAAACCTATAGAATCAATGAACCTGGCTACATAGGGGCCCACAGAGACCAAACTGCCAACAAGGGAACGTGTATTGGACTGACCTAGGTCCTCTGCGCATAGGAAACAGTTGTGCAGCTTGGTCTTCATGTGAGGTTTTTAACAGTGGGAAGAGGGTCGGTCTCAGACTTAGTTGCTTGTCTTTGAGACCCTTTTACCCTACTGGGATGCTTCTTCTATTTTCAGTTGGAGAAGAAGCACCTAGTCTTACTGCAACCTTGATACGTCAAGGCTGGATGAGTTCATGGGACACGTCCCCTTTCCTGAATAGAAGGTTGGAGGAGTGGATGGGTGCGTGTGGGGCGGAAGGACTATGGAAGGAGAAAATAGTGGTTGGGATGTAAAGTAAATAAATTAATTTTCATGAGACAATAATATATTCAAATTTGTAAAAAGAACAATTTCTCATTTTTATGTGTAATTACAAGACCTAAATATTAATTTTTTTCTATTGGCATCCAAAAAATTTTGTTGGCAGTAATGTCTAAAATACAAAACTGTAATCAAAAAGGCCAAATAATTACACTGAGCCAATTGACAGATAAATAATTTAAATAATTGCTTTAATTAATTTAAATTAATGTACTTTTAAATAATTAATTAATTTAAATTAATTTACTTTAAATAAATAATTAATTAATTTAATTACTTCAAATTTAATTACTTTAATTACTTTTTCTGTTGCTGTAGTAAGATGCCTCTTGAAAGGCAGCTTAAGGAAAGGTGGATTTATTTTGGATCAAGTTTGAGAATCTAGTCCACCATGGTGGGGAAGTCATGGTAGCAGGGGCTTGAGGCAGCTGGTTTTACTGCAACTGTGTAGTGTAGAAGCAAAGAACAATGGATGCATATGCTCCGAGAATAGTATCTCTCTCAGTGGTTAGGGCTCCTCAACCCAATTAACCTAATCAAGCTAATTTCTCATAACTGCCCTGGAGCCCATCTCTTAGGCCATTCTAGATCTCAAGTTAGTAATTGAGATTAGCCTTTACAGTCATTAAACCATTAATTAAATAACCAAGAGGGCATTTTTTTAGATGGACAGATTAAGGAAAAATCAATGGGTTTTCATTAGAAAACTTTCATATAAAAGTATTGAAAAAAAATTAAGACTTGAATGTAGCTGAGTTATTCAAGTTTTCCCTAGCATGAACGTGGCCCTGTTTGGTTCCTAGTAGGCAAAAGAGGAAAAGAATAAAAGAAAATGTGACAAAATTATAATCTAGATTTGGAGAAATAATGTTACATGTTTAGTAAGAAGTGATAATAGCCACACCAGAACATAATGATAACACTGTTTCCACTCCTTGGTTTTCCACTTCAAATGCAAGCCCTAGCTTGATAACTGTCCTTGACAGATATCTTGAACATTGCTTTTCAATCCGTCTTCACAGAGCATCCTAAAGGTTGCTCATTTTTGCAGTTAACCTGTCCCTGAAAGTCCTATTGTGTCTCCAGCACTCAGAGTGCATGTACAGAATGTATATGTTTTCTTTCACATGATTTTAGTGACGTTTAGTGTCATAGGCACAGGAGTCAGGATTACCTCCAACTCTACAATTCACACATAAACCCAGCGTTTCCAGCTGCCTTTGTATTCATGAGACAAAGCAGATGACAAAGTCAAGGTGACGAAAGCTTCCATGACAGAGGCAACTCTCGGAGACTGGGAATGAGCTTTAGGAAGGAGGTTGGTGTATAGAAAAGCTTCAAGAGCTCCAAAAGATTGGGGATGAGAGTATATAATTGCACTTGCTGGTGCAGGTGAGATCAACAAGGAGTAGCTACTGGTAAGGAAGGGGAAAAGAGAACAGAAGGAAATAGAAAAGTTGCCTAATATTACTACTAATAATCTCGAGTATGTATTAAATTGACAAAATATTCCTTAAAACCAGATTACATAAAAGCAGTTGTTACCTCGGTATATTATCATAACAATCTCCAAAACCGGCCTCTAAATTTGTGTTCCCTGTAGTAGGAAGTGGGAAACAGTACCTATTGTAACTCATCTTAGTAAGATTTACATTAAATACATTCAACGTTGTAACTGGTTAAAAAAAAATGACATTTTTGTTGCATAGCCTTGCTGTTATTTGATCCTGAATGTTTTTGTATCTTTGATTAGTGGATTATTAAGTCTTGGTAACGGGTTTTACGCAAACACAAACCTTGTATTTCTTAGACTGACAGACATAACAAGAGCGCAATCAATTTAACTGCCCAGAGAGCCAAGAAAAGGGCGGTCTATTGCTATTCAGTTGCAGCTTGGGATTCTAAGCATCTCACCTCTACTTTCTTGATGCCTTTATGGTCACAACATGGCAGCTGCACTACTAGGTCAATTCTCATTCCGCCTCCGGAATTAAAGAAAGGAAGGCAGGAAACTACTGGCGAAAAGAAATTTTCCTTCAGGAAAAGGATATTTGGGGGCCACCAGTCCCTGCAAGGGAAGTTGGGAGCAAGTGTCATAGCAGTTGGAGCAAGTGAGAGACAATAGTCGAAAGGGAGAACAAAGCTGATCACATGTGATACTGTATGTTTTCCCTATTGTAATGATTGACATTCGATCTTTATAGAACCATCAGATGACGGTTTTGAACGATATATATATATATATATATATATATATATACATATATATATGTATATATACATTTATTAACTTGAGTATTTCTTATTTACATTTTGATTGTTATTCCCTTTCCCGGTTTCTGGGCCAACATCCTCCTAACCCCTCTCCCTCCCCTTCTATATTAGTGTTCCCCTCCCCATCCTCCCCCCATTACCGCCCTCACCCCAACAATTACGTTGAACGATATTATTTTAGTAGCTTTTCATGTTCTGTTTTACTTGCTTTTTGTAAAATTACATTTATGTACTTATTTTCAATAGTCACAATTTGCATATGTTATATGATTTTCAACTATTTAATCTATTGGTTTTAGTCAAACCCATTTTGAAACATTGTATCACATAGCTTACTGTGGTAAATTTTTCCTAGAGTAACTAAATTTGTTTCTGACCTCTCTTGGTTAACTTACAATCTTTACACTGTTATGAGTATTAATATTAGTTCTCCCTTGTTGACAGAGTTGCGTTGTACATTGAATGTTGCTGGTTTACACTCACTGACGGGCATCGGAGCTGCCTCCATTCCTTTGCTATGACTAGCAGACCTGTAAGTAATTTTGTACAGATCCCTTTGTACAAAGGGGATACGTATTTTCATTTCCTTTTGAACAACTGAGTGAAATCAGTGAGCTTCAGTACATTTCTGATGTTATACGAAGTTATTTAGTTTTCTGTGCTCTTCAATCATTTATGCCCCCTCAGCCTTTCTTTATCTCATACATAACGGGTAAGTTCATTTTTTTCTTATTTTATTCATTCTAGCATATGAAAATCTGCATCTATGTGTAGGACCAATTTGCATTCCCTGATGCCTAATGACTAAACACTTTTCGCGTGCTGTTTGTCGTGAATCATGTTATGACAAGTGTCTGTTTGAATGTTTAGTACATTTTTAATTGGCTATTTTCATTATTAATTTGCAGGAGTCTTTCAAACATTGTAGGCTCAAGTTGTCAGTTACTTGTTTCTGTGAACTTGATCTCTCAGTTCCGGGCCTGCTTTTCATTTTCTTCATTGTGATTCTTAAAGCCAGAAGTTTTTATTTTTTATGACATTCAGTTTTCTCTCTCAGCCAAAACTTTTTTATGGCTAAGAGATGTTTATTTCCACAGTATAGCGATGTTTTTCTCTACCTTTTTATAACTCACTTAGCTTTAGCATTAATGATTAGTCTAGGATCCAATGCTAATTAATTTTGTGCAAGACATGAGGCAAGTGTTAGGTTAAGCTAGTTTTTATTTGTTGATTGAAGTGGTCTATTACCATTTACCAAATCTTCCTCCTCTACTTTAGCTTCTTGCGTTTGTCGAAGTGAATTTGTGGAAGACGTAGACCTTGATTTTTGGCTTTCAGTCTGTTCCCCTGATACACTACATCTGCCTTTACACTGTAGCCATGCCGTTTTAATTACAATGCCTTTAAAACAATCCATCCTATCAGCTAGCTTGCCATTTTGAATTTAATTTGTAGAGATTAATTTCGAAAAATTTTCAATCCTAAGAAGATGGAGTAGATGTAGTTTTCTTTAATATTTCTAATAAGTATGATCCCAAAGCCCAGACTTTGGTTATAAAAAACAAAAACAAAACAAATATAAGAAGACATTGAAAGGAGTGGGAAGAGTACATTGGTCAGAGATCTTAAGTTTAAGCTGAATTTCCCAAATTTTTTATTTCTTTATATTTATCTATATCTCTAGCACTTGTGGTAAAGGCATGCCTATTGCTAAGCGCCCTGCTCCAACAAATACTATGAAAGAACCCACTATGCAACGAAGCCTAGTAGGGAGACTCAACTTTAACTAAGTATATGGTTTCATCTTCCATGAGCCATGGTCAAGAGGGCCAATAAGGAGCCAAGATCGCATTCCTTGTATGAAGGGCAAAAGCCAACTACCCATCCCCTTGCTGTGCCAAGAGGAAAGTGTTGGATGCT
Organism: Rattus rattus; assembly: GCF_011064425.1. NCBI lineage: Eukaryota > Metazoa > Chordata > Mammalia > Rodentia > Muridae > Rattus > Rattus rattus. Next base: position 45,474,927 of record NC_046171.1, read on the forward strand.
GTACTCAGCAGTAATTACCTATCTATCCTTCTCACTAATGGAGAGGAAACCTGAAGGCTCCAGACTTTGTATCCTTCCTAGCATTTATTAGATTCTATTGTCTGTGGAGATCATGCAGGTTTCTCTCTCTCTCTCTCTCTCTCTTTCCCCACCCTCTCTTCTTCTTCTTCTTCTCCTCCTCCTCCCTCTCCTCCCCTTCTTCCCCTTCCTTCCCTCCTTCCCTCTCTCTCTCCCTTTCTCCCTCCCTCCCTCCTTTCCTCTTCCTTCCTTCCTTCCTCCCTTCCATCCTTCCTTCCTCTCTCTCTCTTTCTTTCTTTCTTTCTTTCTTTCTTTCTTTCTTTCTTTCTTTCTTTCTTTCTTTCTTCCTTTCTTTCGTTTTCTCCAGACCCAATTTCTCTGAGTATCCTTGGCCGTCCTGGGACTCACAGAAATCCTACTGCCTTTGCCTTCAGGTGCTGGGTTTAAAGGCATGCACCCTCACTCCTGGCTGACATAGAATCTTATCCCAATCTACACCAAGAGAATCAAGACCTTTAACTGAGAAAGTGGACTCCAGTCTCAACTGTCAGTAAGGAAAGTGCATACTTCATTCTTGCCCACGTTGTGTTAAGCGCAAGCCATCTAGATAGAACCGTAAGTACAGCCAAGTGGCTCATAAATCACAGTCAGTAGCCAGGTTCTAGAATGCTGCTCACCTCACCAGTAATGACACCTCAATATGAACAAGAGGTAGTACCGACAACTGATGTGGAGGATATTTTGACATTTATTTTTTTCTTTTATTATTTTATTTATTCACACTTCAAATGTTGTTCCCTTTTCAGTCCACCCTCCATGAACTCCCCACTCCCTTCATCCTTCCCTTCACTTCTAAGAAGTTGCTCCCCACCCACCTACTTCTATCTCACCCCTTTTGCATCTCCCTTCTCTGGGGCATAAAGCCTCCACAGGACCAAGTGCATCCCCTCCCTCTGAGTTCAGAGAAGGCAGACCCCTACTATATATGTAGTGGGAGCCATGGACCAGCCCATGAATGCTCCTTGGTTGTGACTTATTCCCTTGGAGCTCTGAGGTGTTCAGTTTGTTCCTAGGGGGTTGCAATCTGCTTCAGCGCCTTCATTCCTTCCCCTAACTCTTCTGTAGGGTTCTCTGGACTCTGTCCAATGGTTGGTTATACATATCTGCATCTGTTTCAGTCAGATGCTGATAGAGCCTCTCATAGTACAGCCATGCCAGACTCCTGTCTACAAGCATATCTTGACATCAGCAATAGTGTTGGGTTTGGTGTCTGCACGTGGAATGGATGCCTATGTGGGATAGTCTCTGGATAGACTTTCCTTCAGTCTCTGCTCCATTTTTTGTCCCTGCATTTACTTTAGACAGGAAACATTTTGGGTCCAAAATTTTGAGATGGGAAGATGGCTCCCTACCCCAACTGGGGGCCATGTCCACCTACTGGAGGTGGTCTCTTTAGGTCCACTGTTTTACATGTTGGAGTCCTGGGAGCCTCTCAGATGGCTGGTGTCTGGAACTTTCTAGTGGTCCCCCCCATTCCCAGCCCCACACTGCTGTAGATTTGTATTCATTCTCCTGGCCCTCTGGACTCCTCTCCTGTATCCCCTATAACTGATCTTGCACCTCCTTTTTCCTCCTCCTCCTGTCTCCCACACAGGTGCCTCCCTTTCTCTGCCTCCTGTAATTATTTTGCTCCTTCTCCTAAGTGGAATTGGAGCATCCACACTTGGGACTTCCTTCTCATTAAGTGTATGAGTTGTATCCTGGGAAATTTTGAATTTTTCGGCTAATATCCACTTATCAGTAAATACATACCATGCATGTCCTTTGGGTCTTGGTTACCTCACTCAGAATGATATTTTCTAGTTCCATCCATTTGCCTGCAAAATTTGTGATATCCTAGTTTTTAATAGCTGAGTGAATGAAACACGTTTACTGTATCCTTTCTTCAGTTGAGGGATATCTAGGTAGTTTCCAGCTTCTGGTTATTATAAACAAGGCTGTTATGAATATAGTGGAGCGTGTGTCCTTGTTATATGTTGGAGCATCTTTTGGGTATATGCCAGGAGTGGTATAGCTGAGTGTTCAGGTAGAACTATTTCCAATTTTCTGAGGAACCAATAGATTGAAGTCCTGAGTGGTTGTACCAGTTTGCAATACCACTAGAAATGGAGGAGTGTTCCTCTTTCTCCACATTCTCACCAGCATCTGCTGTCACCTGAGTTTTTGATCTTAGCCATTCTGACTGGTCTAATATGGGATCTCAGGGTCATTTTGATTTGCATTTCCCTGATGACTAATGACGTTGAACATTTCTTTAGATGCTTCTTGGCCATTCGAGATTCCCCAGTTGAGATTTCTGTTTAGCTCTCTAACCCATTCTTTAACTGGGTTATTTAAGCAATCTCACTAAAATGGGGGACAAGACAATGCTGCTCTCTCTCTCTCTCTCTCTCTCTCTCTCTCTCTCTCTCATTATTCAATGAGTATTTGAAGTTCTAACTAGGGAAATCACACAACAAGAGGATATCAAGGGGATAAAAAGGAATACATTTGGAAGGGAAGAAGTCAGGGTATCACTATTTGCAGATGATATAATAGTATACATAAATGACCCCAAAAATTCTACCAGAGAATTCCTATAGCTGATAAAATCTTTAGGTAAGTGACTGGATATGAAATTAATTAAAACAAATCAGTAGCCTTTCTTTATACAAATGATAAATTGGCTAAGAAAGAAATTAGAGAAACAACACTCTTCCCAATAGTCACAAGTACATATAATATCTTGGCATAACTCTAAGCAAGCAAGTGAAAATTCTGTATGACAAGAACTTCACGTCCCTGAAGAAAGAAATCACAAACCCTAGAAGATGAAAAGATCTCCATGCTCGTGGATAGGCAGGGTAAAACACAGGAAACATGGCCATTGTACCAAAAACAGTCTATAGATTCAATACATTCCCCATCAAAATTCCAACTCACAGAGATAGAAAGAACAATTCTCAATTTCATATGAAATAACAAAAAAACCCAGGATAGTGAAAATAATTCTCAACAATAAAAGAACTTCTGGGGAAATCATTATCCCTGACCTCAAGTTGCATGTACCACAGAGCAGTAGTGATAAAAACTGCATGGTATTGATATAGAGACAGACAGGTCAATCGATGGAATAGAGTTGAAGACCCAGAAATAAACCCACACACCTATGGCCACTTGATCTTTGACAAAGAAGTCAAAACCATACAGTGGAGGAAAAAAGAAAGCATCTTCAACAAATGGTGCTAGACTGACTAGTGGTCAGCATGTAGAAGAATGTAAATTGATTCGTACTTATCACCTGTACAAAGCTCAAGTCCAAGTGGATCAAGATATCCATGTTATACCAGATACATTGAATCTAATAAAAGAGAAAGTAGGAAATAGCCTTGAAAGTATTGGTACAAAGGCAATTTTCTGAACAGTTCACCAATGGCTTATGTTCTAAGATCAGCAATTGACAAATGAGACCTCATGAAACTGAAAAACTTCTATATGACTTCACGGTTATTAGGAAAAAAATGGCAACCTACACATGGGGGAAGATCTTCACTAACCCTACATCTGATAGAGGGCTAACATCCAAAATATACAAAGAACTCAATAAAGTTAGACTTCAGAAAACCAAACAACTCAATATTTTGAGCAAGGATTTTTAAAAGTCTTTATAATAATGCTTCGAAGAACCATAATAGATATGTTTTAAACAGATGAGTAGCATAAGGGAAATTCTCAACAAAGAAATAGAAGGAAGATTGGAAAGGAGGAGAACACTTTTTAAAATTGAAAAAAAAAAGAAAAACAATTAAAACCAAAAGCAAAGAAACAAAAGAAAAACAGGACAATGAGCTGAAGAGCCGCACTGAGCAGCTGTCTGGAGACTGGAAACAAAACAAGGGCAGTTACCTGGGTCTCACCACAGACAGCAGGGACTACTGTGATTGTCAGAATTTCTTCTTTTAGACTTTGTATTTCAAAGCTTTGTATTTACTTCGTCTGTGCTTGTGACCTCAACACTTACAGGCTGATTGTCAAAGAGAACAGTGTGCTCGATCCTGTCAGGGACATAGTACACTGGGAATTACTGTTGTTTTGCTGGCTTTTGTTGTTTGCTTGCTTGTATTTTAGACAACTCATAAGGACTATAGGTCTCACTGTACGAACCCCTTGAGGTCTGGTTAAGCACACCCCACAAGAAGATTTGCGTACCTTCTCCATAGGAAAATGGTGCTACTGTCAGGAGTTTGTGGCAGAGTAGTTTGGTTAAAGGCTGCCCTGTTGAAAATTCTGTGAGGGTATGTCAAATGGTAGAGCATTCTGAGAGTCACTAGGAATCATTCTTAGACTAGCAGGATTTCCTCCTTTTAAAAGGCTGAATAGTATTTCAGTGTATGAGCACAGGCATTCATGTGTGTAATACAATGGCATAGAGTACACATTTTAAATCTAATGGCTGATACTTACATTGATCCAATATATTGTTTATTGTGCATAATGTTACATTAAACATGGGACTGTAGATATCTTCTTGATACGCACGTACTGATATCATGTCATCTGTTTACATACTCCAGAGAAGGACCTGGGTAATAAAGTTGTTCTAATTTTGGATTCAATGATATTTTCTACGGTTTTCCATAATGGTTGTACTAATTCACATTCCTGCCCAAGAGGTGAAGGATTCTGTTTTTTCACATACTTGTCAGTATTTGGAATTTTCACTATTTTAAACAGTCATCCTGATAGGTGGATGGCAATATTGATTTGTGGTTGCGTTTTACATTTCTCTAACAATTACTTAGTTTTTAATTTTGAATTTACTTGTTGGATGCTTTCAGACACATTTCCTCACATTTTTTTCTTTATCTTTTAACTTGCTTATTTTCATACTGTGGCATTGACTGAGTTTTGTATATGCAGATGGACTTTATGTATATTTTATAACATTAAAGAAAAATCCATCATGGTATTTAAGGTATATTCTTAGCACTTAAATAAATGCGAGGTAAATTTATTTTTTCAAGGTTTTTATAAAAGTTATTGGAAACAGCTAGGGTACATTCACAATCAAATAATAGCAAATCTGAACCCTGACAGTATGAATAACTCATTATCTCACTTGTAGGATTCATTCATGATCTATAGGCTCTTTCTTTTTTTAATTGGATATTCTGTGTATTTACATTTCAAACGTTATCCCCTTCCGCCCTCTCCTATCCCCTTCTCTCTCCTATGAAGATGGTCCCGCTCCCATTCCCACCCAGCTACCCTCACCTCAACACCCTGGCATTTCCCTACACTGGGGAAACAAGCCTTAACAGGACCAAGGGCTTCTCCTTCTGTTGATAGCAGACAAAGCCTTCCTCTGCTACATATGAGGCTGGAGCCATGGGACTCTCCATGTGTACTCTTTGGTTTGTAGTTTAGTCCCTGGGAGCTCTGGCATTATCTGGTTGGTTGATACTGTTTTTCTTTCTATGTGGTTGCAAACCCCTTCAGCTCCTCCAGTCTTTTCTCTAACTCTTCCACTGGGATCCCCATGCTCAGTCTGATGGTTGGCTGCAAGCATCCTCATCTGTATCAGTAAGGCTCTGGCAGAGCCTCTCAGGAAACATCCATATCAGGTTCCTGTCAGCAAGCACTTCTTAACATCAGCAATAGTGACTGGGTTTGGTGGCTGAATATGGATGGATCCTCAGGTGGGGCAGTCTCTGGATGGCCTTTCCTTCAGTCTCTGTTCCACTCTTTGTTCCTGTATTTCCTATCATGAGTATTTTGTTCCCTTTTCTAAGAAGGACTGAAGCATCCACATTTTGGTCTTCCTTCTTCTTGAGCTTCATATACTCTTGTCAGTTGTTACTTGGGTATTCTGTGCTTTTGGGCTAATATCCACTTATCAGTGAGTACAAACATGTGTGTTCTTTTGTGACTGGGTTACCTTAGTCAGGATAATATTTTCTAGTTCCATCCATTTGCCTAAGAATTTCAGGTAGTCGTTGTTTTTAATAGCTCTACAGTACTCCATTGTGTAAATGTACCACTTTTTTTTTTTTTTTTGTATCAGTCCTCTGATGAAGGACATCTAGGTTCTTTCCAGCTTCTGGCTGTTATAAATTATGCTGCTATGAACATAGTGGAGCATGTGTCCTTGTTATATGTTGGAGCATCTTTTGGGTATATGCCCAGGAGAGGTATAGCTGGGTTCTCAGGCAGTACAATATGCAATTTTCTGAGGCTCTACCAGACTGACTTCCAGAGTGGTTGTACCAGCTTGCAATCCCACCAGCAATGGAGGAATGTTCCTCTTTCTCCACATCCTTGCCAGCATCTGTTGCCACCTGAGTTTTTGATCTTACCCATTCTGACTGGTGTCAGGTGGAATCTCGGGTTGTTTTGATTTGCATCTCCCTGATGATTAGGGATGTTGAACATTTCTTAGGTGCTTCTCGGCCATTCGATATTCCTCAGTTGAGCAGTCTTTCTTTAGCTCTGTACCCCATTTTCAATAGGATTATGTGGTTCTCTTCAATCTAAGTCTTGAGCTCTTTGTATATATTAGATATTAGCCCTCTATGGGATATAGGATTGGTAAAGGTCTTTTCCCAATCTGTTTTGAGAAGTAGCAGGTCTCTGACCCTACTGCCTGCTCTTGGAATTCTCTTCTTCCTGTTGTGCTGACTTGTTCAATTTTGACATAAAATTGTTGCTTCATCTTACTATATTTTATTTTGTTATGTTTGGTTGTGATCTCTTAGAAGACTGATCTTTTCTAATAGAGAAAGGCACTGGATCTGGAGAGGAGGAGCGGTGTGGAGCAAGTTGGAGTAGAGGGAGAGGAAACTATGATCAGGATATATTGTATGAGAGAATCCATTTTCAACACACAAAAAGATGAACAAGAATAAGCTAGTAGTGTAGCATTACTCAAATATTTTAAATCAGTTGTGTATGCTCCTCTGTCATTTACTGAGAATGAATGACTAAACTCTTGTAACCATGGCCCAAAAAGAAAGAAAGAAAAATCGCAAGCCACTTATAAGGGAACAGATTAAATACTATTCACATTGACAAAACGGGGATGAGGATGAAAGAATCAAGTGAGGTATAATAAAAATAAAATCACACTAGTAATTACTAAATATGTAGATACTTGTCCCTGTGGTAGGCACTAAAGAAACATTTCTTTCATATTATTCTCGATTAAATCCTGTGATGTAGATACACTTACTATAACCGTTCTTTTCTTTTAATATCGGAGAGTGACGTGCTTAAGTATGATTAATAAATAAAATAATTTCTTTTTTCCCCCATCATTATTAACTTGAGTATTTCTTATTTACATTTTGATTGTTATCCTCTTCCCGGTTTCCGGGCCAACATCCCCCTAACCCCTCCCCCTCCCCTTCTCTGTGGGTGTTCCCCTCCCCATCCTCCCCCCATTACTGCCCTCCCCCCAACAATCACGTTGACTGGGGGTTCAGTCTTGGCAGGACCAAGGGGCTCCCCTTCCACTGGTGCTCTTACTAGGCTATAATTTCTAAAGTAATTAAAGCTTCTGTGAACTGCCTCTGGACTAGCACTTTGCTTCTGGCCAGGCCTGTCTCATGGGCGCCTGTGTCACGTGAGAGCCAGGACGTGTAGGACCAAGTTTCCCCTTACAAACTGCTTCATTGTGAAGCACTCCGTCCTGTGGGCCAGCAAGATAATGAGCACACAGTACTCAGCACAGTGCCCAGCCCTCGGAGGCAGACAACAAAAAATAGCTACATTATCATTATTAAATTGTTTCTCAGACCCGGACTGAAGTTTTCCTGACTTTTGAGCTCATGCATTATACTTTTCATTGTTTCCCAAGGTGTGATTGTGGGAGAAGAGCATGACTTCATGGAATTTTAGCTAGTGATCTTTCGACGGGGTAGCTTTTGCTCATGCTAAGATGTAAGACCGGGCAAATGAGAGGCAGAAAGATACAACGTGGGCTGTTATCTTTCTAGGGCCGCACAGATAGCTTTTGGCCATTGCTCAGTGGGCCAAAGAACCCCAACTAGCAATGGCCCAGCAGTGGTGTGGGAACTCACGCTTTGTTTTTTCCAAATAAGCCTTAACTAGGTCTGGAGCAAAACAAAAGCAGTATTTCTTTAAAGCAGATGACTGCTTGGTCCAGGAATACCTTGTCAACTTCAAAGCCTCACTTCTGTGGGAACTAAACAGCTTGAGCAGAATGCTGCCAATTTACAGAGGGTTTGAAGATTCTTGGAGAGTCTTTGATGGCAGCGACTACTTGTTCATTAATCTGAAAGTTTATTTTGTGGATAACTGAGAGTTTTAAGGGAAAAGGTATAAAATAAAAAAAATACTTTGACAAAGGTTTATTTTTTTCTTATTTTTCTGGGAGGATGGTGTCTAACTCTTTAAAATTTCTTAGCTCCTCTTTCATATACACACGCAGCACACACACACACACACACACACACACACACACAGAGAGAGAGAGAGAGAGAGAGAGAGAGAGAGAGAGAGAGAAAAGAGACACATAGACAGAGAGGGATAGAGACAGAGACAGAGAGAGAGAGAGAGAGGGACAGAGACAGAGACAGACAGAGAGAGGGGAGAGGAGAGAGGGGCAGAATCACCATCTGTGGGTTGTATGCGTTCTATTACTATTTTTCCTCATTGAACATAGTGAGTTTAATGTGTGCTAGGGATGGAAGATATCTTTTCTTGAATTGTTTTATTTATCTAGGACTGTCTATCTTTTTTCAACACTGGACACAGTGCCTTACATATTGATAAATATTTGCTGATGGTTGAGTAAACGAGTTACTACAAACAGAGAGCTTCGCTTGTATGAAGGGATCAAAGCCAGCGGTCTTTGATCTATCAGTTTCAGTTCATTCTGCTGGCTGACTGAAGAATGAATATGTATTATCTGCCTTCTAAGTGTGATAGAAGGTGAAGGAAATTTTGAGGAATCAGCTAAACAGTTTAGAGAATCTAGATTTAGTGAGCTCAATTTATTGCTCAGTGTCTTGCAACACTTACTGGTGAGTCTTGAGAGTAATCATGATGTCCTGATTACTTACTCGAGATTTGTCTCTATTAAACAGATTTGTCAGGATGGCATGCTGGTGCCTGAAATAGTCATAAATACAGAGTTTTAATGGTTCAGAATGGAAGATTCCATGCTGGTAATATTCTAAGGATATGAGTTATAAAGGCTTCATCAGCTTTCATTTCATAGTTAATAACGTCAAGAAAGCATAAATTTTCTTCCATTTTGTGAAACGGAAGAAATATTATAAAAGAAGAGGAATAACAGGAGGAAACAACCGGTTATTATTAAGGATCTATTTGGTGACTGGTGTTGTGTTGACCATCGGGCATGTTATCCCCAATCGTAAAATCATCTTGAATGGTAAATTATTATTGTGGTTTCACAGATGAGAAATGATAATGGCTGGAGAGCCAGTGCTTTCTTGGCCAGGCTGCACTGCTGAGAAAAGGTAGGGATGTGAAGCTCACTCGGAAGTCCAGTTTGGGGGAGTCTTCCTTTCACAGCAATACTTTCAGACATTGAGAGTGGCGTTCTTACATTTCGCATGGCTCAAAACCCCTGTCATTTCATTCGTGTCCTGGAAGGCCCAAGGACATTTACTCAAATCCTAATTTTATTATTCTTCAATGTGATATCAAGACCAAAGAACCAGGGAAAAACACCGTCCATAAAATTGTTAGGTTTTACATAGCTGAAACGTAAAAATGAAATTTGGATTGCAGAGGCAGTGTATCATTTTATAGAATAGGGCGCAAAAAAAAATAGAGGCGTGTTCTCCTTTGTGTTTTGCTTCAGCTTATCCAACTCACACATATTAAAAATAAATTTATCTCTAACTTCTAAAAATGTCTTTTATTCTTTGATCTTAATCCTGCTTTTCATTTGTAGGGAAGTGGTATTTTTATGGGCCAGTGAAGCATGTGTACCATTGAGTGACATTTAGGTAGTAGAGTGATTTCCATGCGAGGAGAATTAATCTCCTTGGAAAAAAGAGACTCAGAGTCATCGCTTCATTCCTGGGGCCAGCACTGAAAATCTCGTTACTGTTGTGGCCAAAGGAGCACACCCTCCAAGACTGTCTTAAAGCTTTAGTGGGAGCAACTTTTATTAAGGGTTGGCAATATATATTGTGTGTCCAACCACCTTTGTATCATGTTTTGTGACAGATAATTGACAAATGTGTGCTTTTTTATGTTTTGAGTAAATTAATTTCCCTGAGAATCTGAACTCTCCTTGCCTTGCAGAATTGTAGGGGCATGGTGGGCTGGGAGGAATGTAATAACAACGCATGAGAAATTATTTAAAGTTTCTGCAGCTGTAAACAAATAAAATCATGACGTTTATGAGGAAGGAATTAGGGCTTTTGCATCAAATTTCAATTGTTCCGTATCCCATATATCGGAATGATTCTGTTGAAACATTAAGTATTGATGTAATACTTGGGTTCATTTTCACCGTTGACTCTGGAAGTATTATTTTTTTTTTTGTTTTTGTTCTGTTTTTAGGCAACTCTGACTTTCCTCAGGTGGACGTCCTCCAGGTGGTTAAAAGCATAATTTTTCTTAGTCTTTCCTTTTTCCTCTCATTCTTTTCTTGAAGCCACATTCCTTACCTTCTCTGCAACAACGCACTTATATGGTGAAATAGAATATAAGCAGTACTGGGAACATTTTGCATCCCCCCCGCCCCCAACCGAATTTTTCAAGTTTGTTCTTCTCAGTTTTTTAGTTCACCCTTTGGCAGAGGTCCATGACAGATAGTAAATTACACCATGAAAAATGTTAGTAGGTTGGTGGGTAATTGGGTGTGAACCTGACCCCGCAGACTTATTTCACATTTTCATAGTACACAGAGGCCACTGTTCCAATTGGAATTAAATTGTCACCGGGCACAGAGCCCTCTGCCACAGACAACCCTAGGATATCTTTGTTTATTTACCTCTTGGTATCACTTTTATCACTGTGATCACCAAGCTCTGTGGGAAATATTAATATAACCGAGGTGGTAAGATTAAAAAGAAAAAGTGGAGAAAAAGAAGAGAGATCCCTGCTTCCATGGCGAAAACCCCCAAGGAAACTCAGATTCAGCAGGAAGCTCATTTCCTTGTTAGTATTCAGCTCTTAGAAAAATGACAGCCTTAAGATGTTTGAAGCAGAGTGGAAGAAGATGATGGGAATCTTTCTAATCATTAAGACAGGAGACAAAACAGCAGAAGAGGCGAGGGGTCCTGCATGCCGTGAGGAGCTGAGGCTAATATATCTGTTTTGACAGTTGAATACATCAGGTTGTACAAATGGTAGGCTTTTACTGAAAGAGTTTTGATGCGAGATTAAGGTTTTAATACGAATTCCTTGTGGTGACAATTATCAGTTTGAAGCAACTGTATTATACGTTGCGGGAAGAGGCCACAGCTCTCGGGTCATTGAATGCTCAGTCTCTCGTTGTATTAGAACCATCTTGTGTGGCAAAATGCATGGCTCGTTTAAATGACAACACTGACGGCAGACAGGCAGGCATTTTCAGAGCAAGAATGTGGGGATGAGTGCACGCTGTTAAGGCTTTCGCTTCGCGTGGACGTCAGGGGGAAAATGGCTAGTCTAAAGAAATGAGCGTTAACGTCACAATCTGTTTACATCCGTGCCTTAGAACATATTTTCTTGAGTGTCAGCTGTTCTTATATCTGGAGTAGTTCTCCATCCTGGAGCAGTCCCTACCCCTTTCCTAAGTTTTAAACACTTAGTGTATGTGGAAATTTGAAACGCGTTCAAGTTGGATCTCTTTTCCGTGACTGTCCTTTGACTTCCAAGCCAAAGGCAACGCTTTGTTAAATCTTTTTACATTCTGTTTTCTAACGATCCGTAGGGCACTTGTGAGACTACGAGCTAATGACGCGAAAGGTGTTACAAACAGGCTGATAAAGGGAAAGGTGTTATCTTTGTATGGGAAAATGGAAGAATGGAAGATGAAGAAACACATAGCCCTCCCCACCCCACAATCTTTCGAGTCAAAAATGATTTAATAACTAGAAAAGAAAACTGAGGACATAAACATAAAACATGCTATAGTCACAGTGAGATGGATCTTTCTAGGTGTGTGTGTGTGTGTGTGTGTGTGTGTGTGAGAGAGAGAGAGAGAGAGAGAGAGACACAGAGACACAGAGAGACAGAGAGTGAGAGAGACAAACACAGAGAGAGTATGTGTGTATGGGTGGAGAGAGAGAGAGAGAGAGACAGAGAAAGAGACAGAGAGACAGAGAGAGAGAGAAGAGACAGAGACAGAGTCAGAGAAAGGCAGAGAGACAGCGAGAGACAGAAAGACAGAGAGAGACAGAAAGCAAGAGAGACAGAGAGCAAGAGAGACAGAGAAAGGCAGAGAGAGAGAGAGAGAGAGAGAGAGAGAGAGAGAGAGAGAGAGATTGTAAGGATGCTGTTTGAGTACCATCCTTTCTCCACTGAGTCCTTTAGTCCATTTTTTCCTCTTCTTCGTTACCCCACCCACACTCACACACTTTGCAGAAAAAGCCAGTTTCCTTTTAAGCTCTTCATGATTTGTTTGTGATTTGTTACAAAAGTACAGTGATGAGGATATGCTTGAAGTATGCTTTTTTGTTTTTATTGTTGACAATCATAAAAGACTGAATTCAAGGTTGGAAGCAGGGAACATCTGCTTTCTGTTCCAACCAATGAAGTTCAAGCTGTGTTTTCCAGTGGGCTCCAGACATTGTGTTCCACAGCACCTGAACTGGGGATCGCAATTTGTTTTGCTCTGGAAGGTGGCTCTCATGACTCATGTCTGGTTATGAGGGATAACGAGCTCTGAGTCATCTGTTTGATTTTTCCTTATTATCTCTGCAAATAAAATATCAGAACATAAAACTACTGATATGAATATATCAGCATCACAGGCTGGGGAAGGAACATCTTTTCATCTTTGGGTGTAACGGAGCATGGTGCTACACAAACTGTCATTCTGAAAACAACAGACTTATGGCTTGTTTCCTGGTTCCCAGAAACAATGTAGCCCCTAGAAGGATACAGTAGCAGTCTGCCTCCGGGCTCAGAATCATTGCACTGGGGAGATGGCACTATCTGTAAGAATGTGCTGGATGCTTCCAGCAGTCCACAAAATACCACTGTGTCCACATTCTTGGATTAAGAGCCCTCTTTGTCCACAGAGGTCATAGGATGTAACCGTGGTTTGGATAGTCCTTATGTGAAAATAGTGCATCAGACAGTCAGGTCAATTGTTGCTATAGCAACCTGTGGGTCTCTGAGGCTCTGCAGGTGTCCTCTGTCAGGTATGTTAAGTGCCAATCTGGGCCACATGAACCATAGAAACAGGTATCATTGAAGAAAGTAGAATGACTGGAGGAAGAAAAGGCACATGTCAGGTAGTGGTCTGAAAAGATAATTTTCGAACATTTGGAATTTTTCCTGGAGGATGCTAGAGTAGTTGGAAGGGCTTAGATGGGCATAGGGTGGAATGGTAGGTAGGGTGTGGCATGTGAGTCAGTGAGGAAAGTACTGGGGCCAAATGACTCCGCATATTCCTCTCTATTCCTCCACTGGCACCTGCATCAGACTGGAGAGACGCCGAAGGATGTGCCATTAGGAACACTGATCACTCGGAGTGACTCCTACTGTTGGTGGGAAATCGAGCTACAGTGTCAGGAAGAGTTAGACAATAGGTTGCTTTGAAGCCTTCTGTTTCCTCCAAGTAACTTGTTTCTGACATGGATTTTCCTAAATAAGCATTTTGATAGGCTTGGGAAATCCTTTAAAGCACAGTGATCGGCAGTTTTTAGAAACAAGAGGGCAGGGGGAAAGTATTTTCAGGGTCTTTTTTTTAATTTAAAGAATGGCCTACCACTAGGTATTAAGTGTCTGGGGAACTTCATCTCAGACAACATTAATTTGATCCATATAAAGCACACAGACAGCTTATCTCTTCTTACTGAAATTATAGCTTTGCTAAACCAAAAATATTACTGGAATATTCTCATTTAATTAAAAGAAGTCCTGTAAGATAAAATTATTAGTCAGAGAGAATATTGTAACTTTGCCATCAAAGCAGGGTAAGAATTAACAAATTATCACGTATGTTTTCTAGAAACCGCCCGCAGTGGCTAGGACGAGCACACGTTAGACAGACAGTCGGATTGTTTGCTGTTTTGGCTCCAGAACAAGCGCTGATGCTTCTCAGGGGGCTGAGCCATGCTCACAAGCCATCCACGGGATGATTTATTTTTATGACTTACTGACATATGTTATGGGCAGTGGAATAGGATGTCTTCCCTTTTCCCTGTGGCTTGTTAAGTATTTAAATGAGCAGACAGAACCATGTATCTCCTTCCTCCCAGAGCCCTGTGGGTCAGGCTTTTTCATTTTTCTCCTTATTGAAATAGACAAGAATGGAAATGTTTGCAAATGGGACTTTCGTCCTAATTTAGCAAGGTTCAAGAAAGTGCTAACTTCTTCACAAATGCCATCTCAACATGCTCTTTGATTTAACTTTTTACTTCGCACTTGGTAGGGATTGAGCCCGGGGAAGGAGTTTACAGGTCTCCACAACCCTGCTATGTCCACTCTGTCTTCCTTCGTTGGGATACACCCTGGTTATTAGTTACTGATTTTCCTCTTTCAGAACATCAGGATTAGAGAGGAAAAAAATAGAAATAAAAAAAGCACTTAGGAAAAAAATGAACCTGAGTGGGACAGCGTCAATTAGAGGGTCTATCCATTGCAAACACCGCACCAACGGCAATTTTGTCACTTAAGAAGTTTAAGATCCGAAGCACTAATATTCCAATAGCACCTTATTTCTGTGCGTCTACCCTTCATAGCCTTGGCTAGTAAGTCAGCAGGCACCATAATTTACACTGACATCTAATTTCAGTGGATCTGCACGCAATCTTGCAGAAGATGGAGATAGTCAGTGGAGAGGAGTCCAGCGTTATCACCACAGACGTGAAGAAGATTCATTATTTTTGCCACTTTCAAAAGTGAGACTTATAAATATCTGTGCTTCTCCCTATGCCTCGCATATCTCATAACTTGAGCTAATTTATGCTTTAAACAGATGATTGCTGCTTAGAAGTAGACGATTAAGCGTTTTAACTGGCTACGCGAAGCATCGAAGCAGCCTCAGCACCCACTTCCGCTATCGGCTTTTCTGTCTCAGAGAACTTGCTGAGAAAGGCAAAGCACAAAGACAGTTAAAAAAAAAATAGGCACCAAGGTCGAGTTTCGCAGTACATGCTGTTTAGAATTCTCCTCTAGGTTTGTGCAGCTTCCTCTGTCTGCATGGAACACTCTAAGAAAAGGTCTCTCAAGAGGCCTCTCTCTGCCCAGGGTTGTGTTGTTTGCCAATTGACTCAAATAAGTCAAATTTGATTCGTTCTGAGAGAGTTTTTATAAAATTAAATTAGGGGACATTTCGGCTCTGTTCTAACGGTGAGGCATCCAGATGAGTGGCTTAGAAATGAAAGAGACTCCGGTTTTAAATCTTGGGAAGTACTTAGTCTGGGGCAGATGGGAGTCTCTCAGTCTCAGTGCTGCAGAAATATGGGGAAAATTCTTTATATGTGAGTAGGGCATTTAACAACATCCACTGCCTCTACCTCCATGATCCCACCAGTATTCTTCAGTTGTGACAACAAAAAATGTTTCCATCCATTGTTAAATTCCCCCAAGAACACTGTGTTCCAACCAGGTCTGCTAGAGCGGAGAGAAATAGAACCCTCAGGGAGGCAGTCGTTATCGATGTCATAGTTTCTTACAGATATAGTGTTATAAATGTTTAAATCCCTGTGTGTGTGTGTGTGTGTGTGTGTGTGTGTGTGTGTGTGTGTGCATGCGTGTGTGCATGTGCATGTGTGTGCTTGTGTGTGTGCATGCGTGTGTGCATGTGTGTGTGCATGAGTGTGCTTGTGTGTGTGCATGTGCATGTGTGTGTGTGCTTGTGTGCGTGTCTGTGCTTGTGTGCATGTGAATGCTCTTGATGGGCACACGAACTGTGTCACACACGAGTCAGTCAGAGGACAATTTTGTGGAGTCAGTTATTTTTTTCCATCTTTATGTGTGTTTCAGGGATTGAATTCACATCAGGCTTGTGCCCTGAGCCCTGAGCTATCTCACTGGCCCGGGAAATTAATAATAAATTCGAACTGCTTTGTTTCCCAACCATTGCTCTAGCACTGGGGATTAAATCCAGAACCTTAGCACACGCTACAGACGAGCTCTACCACCGAACTACATGATGAATTCCAGTAATCACAGAGAGAGGCTGGAACGGGACACAAATGTTTAATGGGTACAGCTTTATTTTTACCAGATGATAGGAGTTCTGTGGGTCTGGAGAAATGGCTCTGCAGTGACAAATACTTGCTCTTCTTATAGAAGACTGGGGTTCAGTTCCCGGCCCTACATGATGCAGTCTATGATCACCTGTAACTCTGAATCCAGAGGATCTGACATCCTCCTCTGACCCTCTGACCTCTGTGAGTGCCTGCACACATATGGAGTGCTTACATACACCAAGGAATACACACACACACACACACACACACACACACACACACACACACACACACACACTCTTTAAAACAAACATTGTGTGTTATGGATAGTAATTACAGTAGCGGAAAGGTGTGAATATACTTAGTGTCCTGTAATTGTGAATTTACAAAGGTAAATTCAAACCTAAGAAAGGGTAGATTTTTTTGATGTGTTTATATGGCTACAACTTTAAAGAAAATATGATCAGGAGAAAAGCAAAGAAGCAAAACCTCATGTTGGGTTAGTCTTGACTTAGGCATTGCTAACTGGTCTGTTGGCCAGCAATTCGTCTTGTCCAGATTCACCACCCACGGCTCACCAGACTGACAATGTTTTGCTTCTGCTGTGATGTTATTATTCTTTGAGTAGCTGCTTTTGAAGAAGATATATTGAGGCATAGACGAAAACCTTCTGAATTATTCTCTGTCAGCTCCTTTGTGCTCTAAATCAGCTGCAGGTCACCTTCAGAAAGGGCTAGAGCTGGTACTAAATTCAAAGTGGTGTGCTTTGGCTATGGATTTAACCTATTTAAGATAGTGCATTTTTTTATTGTTAGGAGAGTTGTTTTCCCCCCTGAGTAGCTTGTCTTCACAATCCCAGAGGTTGGAGAGCTACAGATACTTAAGGATGCATCAAAATTGAAAGTGGGTGTTTGCTCATCTGAGTTCTCCTGTAGATCCTGTTTTAATTATCACTGTTAAAATGCTGTGGGCAGGAACAGGTAGGAAGTGGGACTGAAGAGAAAGGAGCTACTTTAGGAACCTGATCTGTGACATAATTGTTTCGTTATAAATTCCTCTCTAAAGTATCTTGTCTTGCCAGTGGAACTTAAGTTCAGTTTATAATTCCAGTAAATGTACATTTTAAAGGACATAATACACATGAAAAGTCTTTGTTTCAAGTGGCTGATTTTAAAATAATTTGAATTTAATAGAAGTGAGAAAAATCCAGTGTCTAAAGAAAGACTATTATTATTATTGTTGTTGTTGTTGTTGTTGTTATTTTAAGGAGGAAAATACGGAGACATATTTCTTTTTTTTCTTTTTCTTTTAAAAAAATTTTTTTTATTAACTTGAGTATTTCTTATTTATATTTCGAGTGTTATTCCCTTTCCCGGTTTCTTGGCCAACATCCCCCTAACCCCTCCCCCTCCCCTCCTTTATGGGTGTTCCTCTCCCCATCCTCCCCCCATTACCACCTTGCCCCCAACAATCACGTTCACTGGGGGTTCAGTCTTAGCAGGACCAAAAGCTTCCCCTTCCACTGGTGCTCTTACTAGGATATTCATTGCTACCTATGAGGTCAGAGTCCAGGGTCAGTCCATGTATAGTCTTTAGGTAGTGGCTTAGTCCCTGGAAGCTCTGGTTGCTTGGCATTGTTGTTCATATGGGGTCTCGAGCCCCTTCAAGCTCTTCCAGTTCTTTCTCTGATTCCTTCAACGGGGGTCCTGTTCTCAGTTCAGTAGTTTGCTGCTGGCATTCGCCTCTGTATTTGCTGTATTCTGGCTGTGTCTCTCGGGAGAGATCTACATCCAGCACCTGTCTGCCTGCACTTCTTTGCTTCATCCATCTTGTCTAATTGGGTGGCTGTATATGTATGGGCCACATGTGGGGCAGGCTCTGAATGAGTGTTCCTTCTGCCTCTGTTTTAATCTTTGCCTCCCTATTGCCTGCCAAGGGTATTCTTGTTCCCCTTTTAAAGAAGGAGTGAAGCATTCACATTTTGATCATCCGTCTTGAGTTTCATGTGTTCTATGCATCTAGGGTAATTCAAGCATTTGGGCTAATAGCCACTTATCAATGAGTGCATACCATGTGTGTTTTTCTGTGATTGGGTTAGCTCACTCAGGATGATATTTTCCAGTTCCAATCATTTGCCTATGAATTTCATAAAGTCATTGTTTTTGATATCTGAGTAATATTCCTGTATCCATTCCGCTGTTGAAGGACATCTGGGTTCTTTCCAGCTTCTGGCTATTATAAATAAGGCTGCTATGAACATAATGGAGCACGTGTCTTTTTTTTTTATATGTTGGGGCATCTTTTGGGTATATGCCCAAGAGAGGTATAGCTGGGTCCTTGGGTAGTTCAATGTCCAATTTTCTGAGGAACCTCCAGACTGATTTCCAGAATGGTTGTACCAGTCTGCAATCCCACCAGCAATGGAGGAGTGTTCCTCTTTTGGAGACATATTTCTTAGACATCATGCAAAGTCCTCTAAGTCTTCAATCATTTGAACAGGTAGTCAATTCTCTCAATACAAGCCACTTTTTGTCCTCGTTTGTAGACATAGTTGGTAACTACAGAATAAGACCTCAAGAAAATTCTTTGCCTTACAAGAAATTGAATAAAACATGATGAAAGAAAAGATACAGTAGAAAAATGAAGGGGAAAACAACATAAGAAATGCTTATTAGACAATTATGTGTATCTTCCACAAAGCAAAACTATGGGAAAGGATGCTTTTCGACGACTGAAATCTATTCTGCACATTCCCTGTACTACCGTAACAAAATATTAAGAGTCTTGAAATTATGCCTCCAAAGCTTGAACAAAATGATTGTGGTATCCTCGTCACAAATATCATTTAAGCCAGGCACTCCTTAGTGTAAGTTTGCTTGTGAAATCTCAGGGCACATGGACATTCTGTTACCACACTAAGAGGATGCCCACGCCATCACATCTAAAGCAGTGTGGCCAAATTCTCAGTGACACACACTTGTTTCATGACAGAGTCAGATGGGTGATGTGGTCAACCGTTGGGTTTTAAGTGCCAGTGTGTCCTTCTTATGCTTATACTAATTACAAAGGTCCTGTGGATATGCTATAATGGTTGTTTCATGAAATGGACATCTGTTCTTGTGTATTTATACACATATACTTCTACAGAATAGCCTAAATAGATCACAAGGATTTGAACATCTGTTGGACCCTGGACACACTGAGAAACCTAGGCTAGCCAAGTCATGTATCTTGCACCTTTGATGTTAGCCTCAGGAGACAACTGACCAAGACCACTTGGGCCTTTCACCTCCAGAATGCTGAGAGGATTGTATGCTCTGGTAGACTGCCCATGTGTTTCAAAAACAATGGTAGGCTAGTAGATAAGTATCGAGATGAAGCGGTGAATTGTTTGCTGGTAGTTTGTGAATGCCAGGGAATAAAACCATAGTAAGAAAGGAAGACATTACTAGGAGATGGGATGGAGTCTTACCTAAGATTTACTGAGAATGTCTCAGTGAGAAGAGTATCTTTGAGAAAAGAGCTGGAAGCCGTGAGGGATGTAACCATGGAGATGTGTGGGCAAAAACATTTCATGTAGAGGGATCCGTAAGCACAGTGTTGACGTGGAAGCACATTTGCCTCTCAGAGTGGCCACACAGGCCTGTATAGTTAAGGCGAAATGAGCTCTGGGCAGAGTGTAAGAGATGAGATGTGGGCAGTGAGAACCGCTTTGGAGTCCTCTTGTGTGTAGCAAAGACTTTAGCATTCATTCTAAAGATCAGGACCAAGGGAGAGCTTGAGCTGGGGGAGGCAAGAGTGATGTCTTGTGTTTTCTCAGGGTCATGCAGTCATCTATGTTGAGAACAGGCTTCAGACTGCCATAGGGAGAACCAGCTCAAGAGGGCGTGGCTCCCATAAAAATCGAAGTGTCAGCATTATGAGTTGGGCTTAGATCCTGAGTGGGGGAAATGGGATGAGTGGTTGTGTTTTATTAATTTTGATGGTGAGGCTGACAGAATACGGAATGTGCTCAGAAACGGACAGTGGAGAAGGTGCCTAAGGCAAAAGAAAAATCCTCTCACTACTTCATGCTCTTCAGACTCACAATCCCTAGTAATTATATGTATCTGGTGAACTCTTTTGGGGTGATCTAAGGCAGACACACACACACACACACACACACACACACACACACACACACACACACACACACACTGTGGGCGCAAGGCAGATGTGGAGCTTAGTGATTTCCGTATGGAATGGGTTCTTTTATGAAAGACTGAACTATAGCAGACGCTTTGGACCCACATTACCCTTGTGGAGGTCTTAGGGTATTCACAAAGAGAGGCACAGATGAACCCACCATGTTGAAATGCACCCAACGTGATGGACTAAACAAGACGAAACAAAAACACACATTAAATACATGTTAAGAATTTTGGAAACTTAGTAAGGACCGCATCGTAGGTTTGTAAGTGGAACAGAACATGGGGCACCTTTAAACTAGGAAATCGTTGGGTATAACTTGAGTATTTTACATCCACAGTTGATCAGGGCAGAGGTGAGACACAGCCGATCCCCAAGTGATGGGAGGGTTTTATGTATATTTTTAAACTGAATACCCAGGGGACAAATGGTCTGCCCCGTAGTGCTGAATCTGTCCACAAGATGGCAATCACAGGTTGACTCCAATTTTTGTTTTCTCACTAAAAATATCCATAAAGTTTACACTTTGGCAGGAAAAAAAAATAAACAGCGTGACTTATGTTTCACTGTCAGATTTTGTATTATATTATCTGTGGATGAGTTATATTTCCTCAAACCTCCATCTCCACTTATAGTTTTTTTTTTTTAAACATATTATTTCGTTCAGCTGGGAGAGGCATGTTACTGTATTAAGGTGGCAAACATCCCTTCTTACTCTCATAACTCGACAGTGGAACATTGATCTTCATGGAAGGCTCACAGAACAAGCGAGAGTTCTCCATGCTTTAGACGTCTGAGAGTAGACATCGCTAGGCTCTGGTGTTGGGGATATTGCTAAAATGTGTTGTTAGAGAAGAAAGCCAGTTAGAAATTTAAGTGACCCTTTAAACAGTAGTAAAGGGTGATTGAGGTCAAGCACGTGTGGGGTGCGCACGCTTTGCAAATAATCTTAAATAGACGCTGGTTCTTTAGCAAATAAAGGAAAATCAAGCATTCGTCTTTGACTGGAATGCATTCAACTTAAAATTCAGAGGAGAAAAATGCTTTTTCTTCACCTCTCATAAGAGAAATAAATCACTTTTCTCTTTGAGAAGAGGTTATATAACCCAGGAAATGTACATGGGGGTATTTATTGTGTCTTTATTAACCTGTAAGAAGTGTGCTTTTTATCTCGTATCTCTATTTTTCCAATGGCAACCCACACTGCAAAATAGCATGTCTGAGAGTTTCTATGTCCGAATTGCCCCCACTGCCTCCTCTGTGATAATAGTTCCATTCCTGGATGTGAAGCCCACAATTGGGTGACTCTGACATCTATGTTCATATCTCCCTATCATTCGTACTGACGTTGGTGTTGATGTCCACTGAAAATCATGCTTCTCCCTGCTTTTGTCATCACGCAAATCCTTATTTGCTTCCTGAGGTGGCCTCCCCTCATGGTGGCCACAAGTCTCACTGGACCTTGTTGGCTATTGGGGAGCCCTTCTTTCATAGGCAGTCTTCCTGAATTCCTACTGTTACCGAAAGCCTGAATGTCGTTCCACAGGACTTGGAGATCTCTCAAAGGACACTTTCCAGGTTGGGTGTGCTGTGTTTGGTCAGCTCACTGTAATGCCCACCAGGCATGGTCTGGTCTCCAACCTGCTTGCTTGCTACTATGAGTGTGGCATCTGACAGACATTTGGGTCCTGCCCTTTATCCTCTTCATCTGAGGACCTGAGGCTCAGACCTCAGAAATACAGACCACCACGATTCTTTGCCTTTTGTACCTCACCCCTATCCTTGTTTTCCACCACATATACTGGTTCACTGTGACATCTGCATATCACTACCAGATTCTGATTAACAACTGAGAAAAATCTGAATTCCAGACACAGGAAAATGGGCATTAAACTGATTTGTCTATGCCAATGTTCTGGGAAATAGCTGGTGAACTTTGTGAGTAGAACTTCGGGGGAAATATTAGAAATTATCAATGCCAGCCCATATGAGTCCAGAACCCTCCAGTTATTGGTTGTATGAGACCATGGACTTGTCATTCAACCTCCTAGAAACCATGTTCTCTAATTTAGGAGTTGGAAGCCATCAGATAGGAATTGTGTAAGGTGTACAGGACATAAATTTGTAAACTGTTGTATTGTAAGGCTTTCTCTTCCTAAATCGTGTCACACAAAACTCAAGAGAAAAGTACTTAAAACACTGGTTTCAGTAGCTTAGTTTAATCAGTTTCAGAACAGAAGTTCCACAGTTTGACAGAGGAATGTTTAATTCACTCATTGTGAATGGTCCAAGTCCAAACGTGTGTGAATGAATTCGAAAGTGTCCTATATTGTTCTCTAGCCAAAATTAATTAACATCATAACACTTCATGTTAAAACCATGTACATTTGAATGCATGTGGGGATATTGCTAATTTCCATTTCTTTCTTAAGGCTTTGAAAAATCAGAATCTGGATGAAGGAAACATGGACGAATTTAAACATATTAGATGATTTAAACATTTTGAAAACACTGGATAAAACTATTACAGATGCACTGTAGGAGTTGAGAGGGTCCTCTGTAAATATTTGTTTGCAGAATTGTACATAGCTAATATAAGTGAGAATAATTAAATTTCAGATCACAATAGCAATTAAAGGGGTTAAAGAGGGGAGTCCTCTTTTTTTTAATTTTTTTAAGATTTATTAAACAAATAGGCTTATGTCACTTAATTTGTCTCTTGTTTTTGTTTTAGACAGCGTCAATATCATTCCAATGTTTATCAAGTTCAGATGCACATCCACTCACATGTGCACACATTCATATGCATACATATACAGCACATACATGTGTGTTCTCATACTCGTGTGTTCATGTAAATATAAATTCATACCCTTACATAAACAGCACATACATGTTCACATACACATGATTTTGAATAGCTTTAATATACTCAAGTTTTCAGTGAGAAGATATTCTAGTTTGCTTTCTGTCGCTATAACAAACACCATGACCAACAGCAGCTTAAGGGAAAGAAAGACTTCCAGGTCATAGCCCATCATTGACAGAAGTCAGTGCAGGAACTAAAATGGAAGCCACTGAGGAAGGACAACAGTCCTCCCTAAAGAATGCCTAGTACACAGATCTTTTTGTAGATTATTAAAGTGTTGAGATACATTTTGTGGTAGATGTTGATGGGCACGTTCAGAAGCGTTTACAATATGCCCGTTTCCACTTGAGCTCTTCCGCACCATGGCTATGCATTGTGTGTGTGTCTGCTTCTATGGGCACAGCAGCCTTGCAGTGGTGAAGGGTAAGTCACCTGCCCAGCTTGATGTAAGTGCCAGCTCAATGGGGTTTCACTAGGAGAACATTTGCAAGGCTTTAGAGAGTGGTCCCTGCCAGCTCCAAAGACAATTACAGTAAGTGAATTTTGTCTGGAAGCCAAGGAGAGAAAAATCTATCTGGCATTGAGATAAAGGGAGACAACTTTATTGTTTTACCAGCCCTGTACTTGTGGTTGGCGGCTGTGGCAGCAGTGGGAGATGGAAATCGCATTCTCCTCCCTTGCCTTTCAGGACCCAGAGCAAAGCAATTACATTTTTAGACGAGACTATTTAGAGGACAACCAATTTCACTGCAGCATCCCGGAATCCAGCAGCTTTACATGGCTCTGGTTGGAATGACATCTTTAAAATTGTGTCTCTTCTGCTGCGTGGCTCCCAGTGTTCACTATAATTCGGTGGCACAACCATATGACTTAGCAACCACTGTGTACCATCCCCCATGGTGGGCTATTGCCTTCACGGTCCTGTGACAGAACAGTGGTAGGGATTGGGCCTTGAAGTAGGTCCTTTGGGAGGAGGGAACTGTGGGAGAGAAGTTTCCTCATGAGGGCTAGAAAGACACAGAGTACGTATACAAAAGATAGGATCACTCCATGAGTGATTTTTTTTTGATCGTCTCTGTTCTCTCTCTGTTCCTTTTGAAACAAGATTCCTATTCTTTTGTCAAAAGAGTAATTGTTCTAGTAAGCAAAGTTTTCTCTGCAAAGTTAGTTCGGTGATATGACATATAAGTAGTTTAGAAAATAAATTTTGATGGCACAATTAAAGTGAATGCAACATGCGGTCTCGGTGTATTTCCGCCTCAGTAGAAATGATGCTTGGTTTTAAGTGGAAGTACAGGATACAGGAGGGTACAAGGACAGTATGTGGTATAGAAGGATTCATATAATATTTTTACTTTGTATGTAATTACTACTACTACTACTGCTACTACTACTACTACTACTTCTCTACTACTACTACCTTACTACTACTATTACTACTCTACTACTTTTATTTTGTATGTAATTACTACTACTACTACTACTACTACTGCTACTACTCTACTGCTACTACTCTACTACTGCTACTACTACTACTCTACTACTACTACTCTACTATTACTACTACTCTACTACTACTACTACCCTACTACTACTACTCTACTACTTTTATTTTGTATGTAATTACTACTACTACTACTACTACTACTACTACTACTACTACTACTAGTACTCTTCTATTACTACTACTACTCTACTACTACTGCTGTTGCTGCTGCTGCTGCTGCTGCTGCTGCTACAGCTCCCATTAAGGGAGTTTCATTCAGATCATTACTATTGTAATTAATGACAGAAGCTGATAGGAGTTCACTGTGTCTGGGGAGTGGTGGTGTAGTGTAGCATAAGGGAATCAGGAAGGAGGCAGATGCTGGGCCAGAGCAGACAGGAAGCTTGGATTCTGTTCACCACTAGCATCTTGAGTGTTTTTGAGCAAAAGACCAATGTGGTTTTAGTGTGTCTTGTTAGGCAATACTCAACAATCAGAATAACACATATGTAAGCGAGCCATTTTAGATCTAACAGTCTTATATCTCCCAGGCTACTAAATATATGATCTAGATAATCTGTGAACTGTCTATATAAAGACGGAATTTAGTGATAATAAACTATATTTAGTACTTATGGGGCTGTGTGGAGAGGGGGATGTGAAGAGAAGAGAAGGCAGGCCTGGGCCGCACCAGAGGAGAAGCACGATGCTCAGTGAGTAAAAGTTAAAGCAATCTAAAACAACAAACAAACAAACAAATATCCAAACATAAAAACAAGGGGAGCGGGCATAGTGTTATATGCCTTTAATCCAGCACTTGATAGGCCAAAGGCAGGTGGATCTCTGTGAATTTGAGGCCAGTTTGGTTTGCATAGTGAATTCAAGCCAGCAGGGAAATAAAGTAAACTCTGTCAAAGAAAGAGGAGTTAGGAAGGAAGACAGGAAGGAAAGACAAAGGAGAAGATAACAGGGTAATATAGTCAGGAAGCCAGGATGGTAGAACTATTTTGGAAAGGGAGATTGGCGGCGTCTACGTCCGAGAGGTTGAATGTCAGTACAACCATTTAAATCGCTAATACAGTACAACCTTACACAGAACAGATTTAGTGAATAGGGAATGTGGAGGCCAAACTGACTTGGATTCTGAAGAATTAATTGCTGGGTTTCGCCCTTTTAAGGACTGTAGTTAGGAGGGAGACCAGAGACTGCATGGGAGAGAGTAGGCATCGAGAGAAAGCTTACTTTTATTGCACTGCAGCAAACTTGAGCGTAACTAGGAACAGAATCATAGAGACTCCCACGTTTTATGAAATAGAGGAAGTTAAGAGAAAAGGAGCCACGAGAATAGTTTATTGCAGAGATGGTTTTCTTTCGGTACCGGCAACTCCCACTGAAGCGGCAACGATTTCCTCAATGGGCATCAAGGATGTTTATAGACTCTCTAGGAGAATTAGGGTACAGGCAGAGACCACTCTTTTGAGGAATAACTCTCCAGTAACCCCTGAGCTTGTCAGCTAAGTCCTGGCTGCTGTCAGGACTGGCCTACATTTAGACACAGAGAGCGGATAGTTGAGATTGATGCCTTTGATGTCCTGGCTGCCTTGGCTGTCATCTTTAACAAAGCTGAAATGTTCAGGGTTTCTGCCTCCTGACAACTGTCTTTCTTTCTAACGTAAGTGAGCATGGTGGCTTACTAGAGGCAGCAGGAATCAGTGCTTATCAGAAACCCGGGCTACCCCATGTATATACCTCATCTAACCTGGCGTGAAATGCAGCAGCCCTCTGTGATGGGTTCTGTCAACCTCACAAACACCGGAAGGGTAGAATAGGTGTTAATTCAAGAAATTGTAAGAAATGACAGAAGTCAAATAACAAGTGTTGTTGCTACCTTTCAGTGGCAACTGCCCCATCAGGATAACACATATTTTCTATATTGTATATAGATGGCTTTTCAGGACTTTTGTTCCAATAGACCAAATGGTGAAATAAGGATCCTCAATTCACTTAGCATATTTTGTGATTATCTTATTGTAGACTGAGTAGAGACCAATTAAAGACTCAAAATGGATTGGCTTTTATGTGTAGATATTATTATTGGAATATTTCTTTAATAGTATCCCAGATATCTCCTTATTTAGTCAAGTTTACTTTTTTCCCTCTTTTAAATGCAAAACTCTGAGCCTCCTTAGTATTCAGTACTGTGTGATGGTTCTCACGTAGTGTAAAAAGACCTGTGGCATTAAACAAACTCATGTGATCATTAAAGTTGATATTCATGCAATGTTAGTTCATAAATCAAAGCTAATTAATAGTGTCTAGGAACAGGACTCTGTCAGTAAAGTGCTTTCTTTGTAAATATCAGGACCAGAGCCCCAGCACTCCCATAAAGCCAGGTGGGGTTCTGCATATCTATAAGTCCAGCACTGATGGGCAGAGACAGATGCATCCTCAGAGTTCACTGCCAGCCACTCTAGCACAAGGGATAAGCTAAGCTAGTGAAGGCTTTGTCTCAAAAAGTACAATGGGGACCAACTGAAGAAGACACTTGAGGTTGACCTCCAGTCTTCACGTTAATGTGTACATGTGTATGCATTCATGCTAATACACACACATGTAAATGTACATATTTACCATGGCATGCTACATAAAATGCAATAATACTCTTGGAAAAAACATGATTTTAGCTCTTTCTGTGAATGATTCTGGAGAGATTTTTTTTTTTTGCAACAAAATTTCATGCTTCCCTGTTTGCTTTGGAAGTGTGTGTGTGTTTGGGGAGGGGAGTTGCAAAATCTTCACAACTGGCAGAAAATAGCAGATATCACAGAAAACACAGTAGGACGGACTACTGTGAATAATGGGAATACCATGGGACAGAGCATGGATTTGAGCTGTTCGTGGTTAAGAAAACAGCGAAGGTAGCCGGAGTATTCCAGAACACCTGGCTGATAGTGCAGAGAGCTCAGTGCATTTCTTAAACTGAAGGAATCTAGGCTAGAGAGTTTGCTCAGAGAGTGAAAGCACTTGTCACACAAATGAGAAGATCCGAGTATAGACACCTAAAACTCACATAGAAGCTGGACATAGTAGTGTTCATCTGTAAGTCTAGTGCTTCTGCAATGATAGGAGAGTGTGAGACAGCAGCATTTTGGGAAGGTCACATGCCAGCTGGCCTGGCTTACATAGTGGTGAAGCACAAGATGCTGTCTCATAGAAGATGGATGATGATGAGGACTGACACTCAAATTTGTCTTCTGACTTCCATCCTATGATCCATGCCGTGCATCCACCTGCATTGAAACTCACAAGCACACACACACACACACACACACACACACATACACACATACACACACACATACATATACACACACATATACACACACATACATACATACACACACATACACACACATACATATACACACATACACACACATACACACGCATACATACATACACACACATACCTACACACACATACATACACACACATACACACACATACACACACATACACACACACATGCACACACACACACACATACATACACACACACACTAACGTGCATGCATAAATTAAATAATTTTTATAGTTAATGAATCAAAAGTTAATGTCTGGATGAATAGAAATAAGGACTGTGATGGAATGAGCTGTATTTTAGTAGAGAGGAACGTGTGGAGGTTAATCAGAAGATGTATAGATAACCAATATATTTTTCTCTGTCTCTCCCTCCCACCCCATGTGTCTGTGTCTTTGTGCTTGCATGTGTGTGTGTGTATTTGCATGTGAGTATCTGTGTGAGGCATGCGTATATAAGTGCTCATATATGAGTGCTTGGCCATGAGTGAGCATTTGGAAGTCAGTGGTTGAAACTGGGAGTCTTTATTACTCTCGTCCTCATTTTTTGAGACATAGACTCTCGGTGCACCTTCTTGGCTAGGTTAGCTGGTTTGGGGGTTTCAAGGGTCCTCTTGTCTCTGCTTCCCCAGGGGAAGGATTTCAGGTATGTGCTACCATGTCCTGTATCTAAGCGACTACAGAAAGACTGGGACTAGATTCTCAAGTTTGTATGGCAAGCACTTCAGCAACTGAACTGAGGCATGCCCCCAGACCCTCACGCTTTTCTTAATAGAACGCATTGAATAAATATTTATGCAACTTTAGAGCAAGAAGAGACTTAGACGTTCTTCTTGGCTATAGGACTCTTTACTGCACAGTAGTTTTAAAGCATATTTTTGAAACGAAACATCCCACTCTTGTGCCCATAGCGCTGACAGTTGAGCATAATATATGTGTATTATATGTGTTATTCATTTTATTCATTTAGTATATATAATATATATAATTACATATAATTATATATGTATGTTATATGTACAGAATTTACGTAAGCTCCCCTAACTAATCTCACCAGGGTTGTACAAGTATCATTTCACACACTGAATCTTGCAGTGTCTTTTCAGGAATTCGTCAGGGCAGGGATGGTAGTCAGAGCTGAGTCTGGCTGTACCATCTCTGCTATTCTTGGATGGCTGGCTCTGCTGAAGCTCATTTGGTTAGGGAGGGTTAGTGGCCTTGCTGCCCACGGGAGAGCAGAGGTGAGTAGTAGTGCTCAAGAAGATCTCAAAGTCTTGTCAACGGTCAATTCCTTTTATTGTCTCTCTCTTCTCTATGTGGTTGAATATGCAGAGATGGGAGGAAAAGACGGTTGAGAGCTAAATCAGGCTAGAAACCAAGTTTCAGATGCCTGGCACTTCCGAGTGACTGAGCGAGGTCCAATGTGAACAAAGGGGAGCTTGATTTGTGCGTGTGCGTGTGTGTGTGTGTGTGTGTGTGTGTGTGTGTGTGTGTGTGTGTGATTATGTTTGTATTTTACATAACTATTCTCTGAATTGTTTTCGGATGTTGAGATGTTCCTGGAAACTTCATTATTGAATGTCTTTACCTTACTCATAATTTCTATTTTAAATGACCTTAGAGGCACTATGAATAAACCCTTTGTATTTACTCTGAATAAACTTAAAGAATTATACACAGCGTTTATACCTCTTCAAATTCACAAAACATGTTGAGAGAGACTGCACCTGACCTCCCAAAAGGAAAACCAAGAGGATGTTTGTCAGCTGCTTTAAGTTGAGAATTGTCTAAGAAAGAACAAACACGAGAATCAAAACAGAACAAAGGGTACAAATATTCACAGAATGTGGTAAGAGATGCAGGGTATGAAAGGCTTGACTGTTTTTGATAACTACTGACTTAGATGTAATTAATGTTTCTGTTAACTTAAGAGAAGAGAGTAAGAAGGGACAGTTCTGTGGACGGAAACGTTCACAGTGATGCCGTGCTGGCTTCTTGCTTAACTAGATCTATCAGTTTCCAATTATAGATTGTTATACACCGCGAGGCTTGTCCGAGTCTCTGTATCATGGTTGTGTGGTTTCTATCTGGCCTTGGTTAATGGAAGTGAGTAGAGGAAGGTTGAGGGCTGGGCAGCACAGAGACCATTGTACTTCCAGTTGTGTTTCCTGTAGCTGCTGCACCTATTGTGAAAGCATCTTCTGAATCAGGCAGTCGCAATGTCTTAGCTTTATGAGCTTGTAAATCTTTCTGAGTGGCACTGACATGCGGGGTCTGGCTCTGCTGCCCCCTTCTCTGTCTCCGTGTGTAGGGACGACATTCTTCCTGCTGCTGGTCTTTGGCTGCCTTCTTCTACATCTGTTTTGTCCTGGATAAGCAATTTCCTGTGTTCAGCGTCCTGTGTTTGAAACGTCTGTAGCTGTGCTTAATTCTGTCTTCAAAACCCTATGTCTTTCCGATGAGTAGAGTACTGTTCTAGGACCAAGATGGTGAACTTTCATAATTAATAATGTGTTTGGCAGCCACTCCAAACAACCTTGTCCCTTCACTTTTAGCTGGTCTCCCTTTTGCTCTTTGCATTTTCCACCAAACTCTTCTTTCACTCTTTTGGACACCTTGACTATACATCCTTTGTTTGCCATGTCTGAACACTACTTCCTCACTATGTCTCCCACTGACATTCGGCTCTGCATTTATTTCAGGCAGAGGAGACTTTTGTGACCTGTTTCCACTCATCTTGGTATCTGACCACAGTCCTCTGCCTACGTTGTAGAGCTCAGTGAGTGCATTGATATTTAGCTAAAACATTCCTTCTTCTGTACTGAGAGATCACAATGATTCAATTAACATATGAATATAATAATTATATTATATATAATGATACATGATGTAATAATTAATATAATAAATACACATGGCCACTTGGTGAACTCATGAGAAACCCAGGGCTAATCTGCTTACTCCTTACAGGGTACTATATTTTACAGCCATTTTAAGTCACTAATCTTAGTGTTACAGTGTGTGTACATGTGCATGTGCATGTGCATGTGCGTGTGTGTGTGTGTGTGTGTGTGTGTAGGTTGTCAAGGGAGTGTGGAGAAGCTGTAGAAGGCTCAATTTCAGTTGCTTCTTCTATTTTTGAATAGACACATGACATAGAGAAAACAAAACAAAGCAAAACAAACATAAATTTTTCAGAAGATCAAATAATAGACTAACTGTAAATGACATTATAGCTTCTTTATTTAAATATTAGCATATCACTAACTCTCAACAATGCTTTTAAGTCCAGGTGAAAGACATGAAGCTGAGAGAGACCAGGTGACTTGCCAGGGACTCTACCTAAAGTGAGTGGAGTAGCCAGAATTCTTACTGTTTCTCTTCAATACCAATGTTCCTTCTACTCTACCCAGATACCTCCGGATGTGGGAAGATTATTAATCGATAAATATGTTATATGTTATACAAATTCTGGAGAATAGACTTAGGCTTTACTTCTTTGAATTACGGTATCTCCTTCTAGAGAGACAACGAACGGGTTAATAACTCTCTCCGAGCAGTTTGAACATTTAACAACCATCTGAAGTCTATCTCTTTTGAGTGAAAGCATCCCATTAGGAATTTTGTGTTCTCTTCCCTCTGTCTAGTAATGCCGCCTTTTTTCCTCAGATTTCCAGCTATGGCCATTGGATAAGGCACAGTCCACTTAATCTCTTGCACTGTATGCAGATCCAGTGTGCTGTGAACATGCTTGTCAGATGCCATTCAATCTCGCTGTTCCCTTTAGAGTTCTACAAAGCATTTCAAAAGGAACATTAAGCACAACTAAAGAAATGCTAGAAGAGTTATTCTACTGGGTCCAAAGCCTTCTGACATGTGGCTGGTGGCCTGTATGTCATGTGTTTAGTGCTGCTTATTCAAATTGCAGTTTTAGCCAAGATGCTCCTAGTGATGCTGCATGCAGACCTCAGGAGTGTCCAGTTTCACTGCCTGTCCAACAGTGGGGAAGTGGGGGAAAGATTCAAATCTCCCGTGCCTACTTCACACTTTAAGCATGCAATGACATGAGCTGAGATCATTTCTTAGTACCAAATCACGATGTGCATTCTGTTTACCAATGACTGCACACAGCTGAAACTCTCTGCCTGCTCATGGCAATAAAGTACAGCCTAGCTGTCAGCCCAGGCTCGACGAGAGTGCTTTGTTTATGTCTTCATTTTGCAGGGAGGGCAAAACACTGCAGCTCCTGGAGCTTTGTCATAAAGCGTCCATTTCACTAGGTCATTTGATAGAACATGAAGTTGTACCAATGACAATTACACGTCTTTTGAACACACACACACACACACACACACACACACACACACAGACACACACACACTCGTTTTTATATTTTTATAATTAGTTTTGAAAGGCATTCACAGAACTATTAATATTGTTCTGTCTCATCGGGAATTTCACTAAAGTCTTTGCTGTACTACTTTAAAGTAGGAACATTCTAGAATGGGTGGGGCGAAGTGGGAATTACATTATGAAGGAGTGCTGCAAACACGGCGCTTAGACAACATGCCTTCTCATCATACAGTTTTCTGGTCATGGATGTTCCTCTGCTTCACCCATACATCCATGTGCTCTTTGACCTATGTTCACAGGTAACTACAGCAGTAATGGAGGTGGCCATGCCCAATGGCCAATCCTAGATGTCAGGGGAGCAGTGGCCTCAAGAGTAGCAGTTGCCCTAGTGCTGACTGGAAGTAGGCTCCAGAAATTTAAAGAGGCACGAACTAGTCAGAAAATGTGAGATGTCTCTAGGATGGCTTGTCCAGGGCCCCACCAGAAACATAGAACAGTCAGGCTAGCAACCCGGTTCTATAAAGGACCAGAGAGTGGAAACTGCAGGCTGCCCGTCACTCTCTCTGTTGCCATCAATCATTCCTTTATCATAGCGTGGGTGGCTCAGATTACACATAAGTCAAGGGATTGCTTCTTTGACAATTAGCTGATGGTAGGTTTACCTGATTTCTTACAAAACAATTTTTAGAAATTTAAAGTATGGGTATTTGGGTTATAGGAGTGAAGCAAAGCAATGCGTGGTTGATACAGTTCCCCACCCATATCGAGTGAGAGCCTCTGTAATCATCAGTCACACCACACCTTAAACCAAGAGTGACAAAACCAACAAAACAAAACAACACCCACCCCCTTTACAGGCATGTGTTTTGGAGTATATATTTATAATGTTTTCTGACACACAATTGCTTCCTGAATGGCTTTTCTACCTTCATTATTAGCTTTTGGATTTTTGATGCCTCGTTGCTTCGAGAGTTTGGAAACTGCTGCTCTTCTCTCGCTCTCCTGTCTTAACCTTTAATATCTCCTCGTTGCTTGCAGAGTACAATACAATTTCCTCAGCCTGCCACTCAAAGGCTTTCATAATTGGAACCAAACCTATCTTTCTAATCTTATCTCTAGCTTTTCCTGATGCTGCTAACGTATGCTTGCCACTGCCCTGAGCGTACTCTGACCTCTCCATCTCTAGGTGTTATCAAGCTGGTTCTGCTGTGCCTTCTGCTCTAGCCATTTT